>NC_064629.1:368829576-369129576 GCF_023864275.1 Schistocerca cancellata
CTCCACTTCAGTACTTACCTTGGATCAATTATTACGTCTCTGTACAACAGCCGCCACCATCGATAACTCTTCGTCCTCCTTAGTGCTAATTTCCCGAACGTGTAGAGCCACATGTTCAATATATCGCAATCTAAACTACGCAGTCTCTCCATGTAAGAATACAGGAAAGTACAATCGTGCTTGAACACTGGTCCCTGTTATCTGTTATGCATATTTATGTGGCTTGTACACGGTGAGGCAGACGTGATTTTAAATACTATAACGTTGTTAAAGGGCAATTATTTGCAGCAAATGTGACGTCAGCCGAGATCATAAATGGCCAACGAGATGACACCATAGGCGACCCTTGGCAAGACGTAAGTGGAGAGGTTACACTGAGCTCCAAAATTTTAGCTTGACAGAGAAGAGAACGACAAAGCGGTAGCACTTACTGCAACTGACAGTCACAATTCCCCCGCAGACAAGAATTATAGCTGCAAAGGAAAGAGACACTCCTCGACAAGGAAAAGAGGATTTTTGTAACAAAAAATATATCAGTCGTGGCTGTGAAAAGAGTGTAGTCTCTTGGAGAAGTTTACTGTGTAATGCCACAAAGACGTCATTTAGACTTAGCTTTGCAAGGTTGGTTCCATCTACGCCAAGGAACTGGTCAGAGACAGGCCACAGTCTCTCTTGAATGAGCCACGAAATGTTGTTTCAAGTTTTTAACGCCGGTTTCGAGGTACAGCAATCGTACGTTTTCCAACAGTACGAAGTAGATCAAAAGTGGCCTGCCACAACAGAAGTGATATCTAACCTTTCACGTATCACCATGTCAGCAAGTAAACTGTATGCAGAGCTTACATCTGTTGTTTCCCTACTAACAGTATATCGCATGCTCAACGCAGTAGTCCGAGGGAGCTGGTTAAATGGTTTTGCCACTAAACTCGCATTCGAGAGCAGCAGGGTTCAAAACCACGCCATGGCTGGCTGGCTCTGAGCACTATGGGACTCAACATCTTAGGTCATAAGTCCCCTGGAACTTACAACTACTTAAACCTAACTAACCTAAGGACAGCACTCACACCCATGCCCGAGGCAGGATTCAAACCTGCGACCGTAGCAGCCCCGCGGTTCCGGACTACCACGCCATAATTTGGGTTTGTTTACATCGCTGAAGATGAATTCTGGGTTAGATCTTTTTGAAATACTCAACGCCCATTTCCTGTCACATTCTTCTCGAGTCCGAGTTTATGTTCAGTCTCTTAATTTCTGTGGCCGGAGCGTTAACCCTTACGAGCAGCTGGTCTGTATGTTATAAATGAGGCAGTGTTTGTGCGCCTTACGGCAGTCCATACACGGAACGATTATTGCAAAGTCAACAACATCGATATTGGAGGGTGGGTGGGTGGATGGATGGTGAAAAGAGAGTGTGATTTTCACAGATGAGTCCCGTTTCAGTCTGCTGAATGAAACATGTCGCACATAAGTTTGGAGGGCATCTGTTAGCTGGTGAAATGAAATGTCGTGTGATTAGGGCCTCCCGTCGGGTAGACCGATCGCCTGGAGCAAGACTTTTGAGTTGATGCCACTTCGGCGACTTGCGTGTCGATGCGGATTATATGACGACGATGAAGTCAACACAACACCCAGTCCCTGAGCGGAGAAAAATCGCCAACCAGCTGGGAATCGAATCCGGTCCCCTTCGCATGGCATTCCGTCGCGCTGGCCACTCACCGATCGAAGCGGACAGTGGTAGCTGGTAAGATCGCGTAAACTTCGTGCAAAGATACACACTTTGTGGTGTCTTGGGTCTAGTGCAGGCAGGATTAATGTTGAATGGACTTCTCCGACATGAGAGCCCAGAGGAACCTATGTGAATTTCTGCAACCACGTGCGCCACTTTTTGGACCCGCAGTTACTCCAGATTTCCTCTTCATGAACGATAATGGCCATCCGCTTCAAGTTGATCGAGCATTTGGATACCTTACGCCTGAAGAAATCCATCGCCACAGAGTGTTGCTACGAAGCACCCAGGAGACTGCCGCTATCAAAATATACTTCCACATTTCTGCACAGTTGCCTCTTAGGGATAGTACCGACTGTTAATAAAATTCTTGAACTACCTTACAGAGAGAAGGCCATGTCGCTGCTAAGCATTTGTGCCAGTGGGGGCAAACAAATCTCATATAAACTGTAACATACTACCGACATTCAGATAATTTAGAAGCATGACGACTTCTGACAATGCAATCGAACAGGTAAGAGACTACGAGATTCGTAATAAGAACACACCATAAGTTGATTTCAATCACGAAACGCAAGCAGATTAGAATGCTCGAACGAGGAAAACAACCCTAGCTTTCTAATATCCGAGTGTAAAGGTCTTTTTCTTCTGTACTGTTACGAAGATGGGTACACAGATACTTGCAGTGTTCTTGCAAAGTTATCTACCTGTGGAGCCGCAGAGCTGGAGACGTGAGGTAAGAAAGCCGAGGGGAACCCGTACAAAGGCCTCTCCCTCCCTCCCCCGCGGGATTTGCTCACGTCCATGGCAGCGGGCGGTGGTAATTCTGGTACCTTGCATTCGACAGGTCTCGCCAAGATATTCTCCTACAGCCGCGTGTCTATTCAGTGCGGCCCCTACAATCATCATACAGACACAATGTGACCACACTGCAGGAGGACTGTCACCATCCAGTAATCGCAAACATTACCTATTCGCGAGAGTGAGTAATGCGCTCTCCACATAGTTTCAACTGTTTTTCCATCAATTTAGCTTCTCCATATGCTTTGTTGTTCGCGAAACCAAAAGATCTGAACCCTTATAGCTACAGATGTTACCGAGCGTGTCGGAAGGTACTACTCTCCGTATATCCCCCACCCCCTTTTCTTCGTTCCATCACGATGATGTGTGCAGGAAGGAGCCAAACCTCCGTCTGGGCTCGAACTTTTCTGATTTCACCGACATCGTCATTTCACGAGATTCATACGGGGAGTTAGGTCAACTGCGCCATAGTTTTTAAAACTGGTGTAAAACATTATCTATATAACTAACCTGCATTAAATTTCATGGGAAGTCTAGGTTACATGTTTTCTTTACCCTGACGTGTTCAAGGGCTCTGTATTACATTTAATTATAATTAAACCTGAACCAATTACGGTAACGCATTCGCAAAGTGACCATTTAACCTAACCGATAAGGTTAACTGAACCCGCTAGCGAAACCAGTGTAAACACGTTAAATAAATCGAATTCTAGCTTCAAAATACAGTAAAAGTGGACTGTGACAATATTTAGTTGTTAGTCCATGATTACCAAATGTAACTGATTAAAGTTTTAAATAAACTTAGCAAAGACTGTATTCATACAGATCTACAATGATATGAATCACGTTCTCAAATACCTGACTTAAATGTTTATGGGGAGAATGAGGTTTTGTAATAATATCAGCAGTGGCAACAAAATCATTTCCACCGCAATGAAAAATCTATACGAGAGAATGTGCCGCTTCCAGAAAGTCTCTTTAATGCCAGAACAAAGCGACTCTTTCACAACAGCTATAAAATTGCAATCTAGGTTTTTTTACCTCCACGCACTTTAACTATTATGAAGTCACTGTTTTCAATTTTTGAAAAACTTTCAGGTTTTCAAATTCTTTATCTCAAGAACAATCAGAGTTTTTAAATACCAAGTTAATGCTTTCATCTGACAATGAATGCGTGTCTTGTACAGCAAGTTGTTCTATTTTTCTTTGGTTCTCTGACAGAGGCTGCTTCTTCAAAGTAGGCCTTCACAGGTGAACTTTTAAGATACGAGATTCTCCTTTATTTCGGTCATGACTATTTCTTTTTCAAGAGTCTCCTGACAGCACGGCTTCAGGATACAGAAATAATTCAATCTGGATCTCTTGTTCACGAAGACATGATGGAATGAGATTACTAATGGTGTTACTAGAAGTTGAAGGAACTGCATTAGTAGAAGATGCGGGAGAAAATGGACAAAGTGGACCCGAAACTGTAGTAGGAATATTATTTTCTACAACAACTCTTTCATTCTCAGTTGGCTGAAATGGCCGGTCTGTCTAAGATGAACAAAGAAAATCTGCTTCACCTAATGTTTGATCGTTATTGCCCATAGCACGATTTTTTAAATTAAAAAGAACTGTAAATTACGAAGGTAAATAATTATGAAGTGTTTAACTGGACCGATCTATATAACCCAACTGGCTTGGTGTCCAGTTAACTTAACCACACTTTTTTTCCCTTTCTAAGTTACTAAAACTACATCTAAACTAGGATTAATCGAAAGAAAAACTACTGTAAAGAACAGGTACCCAGAATTATTATAGTGCACATGCTTCTCCAAAACTCTTCTCAAAGTAACAAACAAAATAACCAGAAAAAATTTCTCACTTCAGGAAAAAAGGGCCATAATCAAAACAGTGGCTTCTTGCTTTTCAACTAACAGCTTAAGTTGTTAGACCTGAGGAGCTTCTTGAAACATGTGGTAGAGGATACGTGAAAGAACTCCTGCTAGAAATTAAAAGCAAGGTCCAGTTCATCTGCCCTGCCCTTTTCAGTTAACCTAACTCTCCCCTATTCGAGGGGGAAATGTATTGCCCTGACTCTTTGCAGAATTTTAACAATAAACCTCTCGCCCTACGCACAACGTCTCTTTTGCAGCAATCGAGCGAGATGGCACAATGGTAAGGCACCGGATTGGTATACGGAACAACGACTGTTTCATATCCACGTCCGACCACATAGAGAGATTTTCCATGGTCTCCTTAAATCCCTGAAGGCAAATGTTGGCTGGTTCCTTTAAAAAAGAAACCCACCCGGTTTCCTCCCTAATCCGGACTTGATCTCCGTCCGGACTTTCACTCCGTGTCCGGTGACTACGTTGTTGACGGGACGTTCCACTAAAATCTTCCCTCTCCCTTTATTTTATAGTGTCTGCTACTGGAGTTCGATGGACATCTCAGTAACGCGCTCTCGCTTATTAAACAAACCCGTGACGAACTGTGCCCCCTTCTCCGGATGTTCTCAACGTTCTCGACTGATACTTATTTGTGTCACGTAGCTGACGAACAACACTCAAGAATCGATAGAACGTGAGTGTACGGTTTGGGAGGTTTCTAGTCATTCGTCGCCTATCGTGTACTCGAACGATAATGCGTCTTTCTACTTGTTTATGCGCAACATGTCACATTTGTTTAAGTTGTATCTCAACAGCCATTCCTGAATCAAGCATAGAGCCTTTGTAGGATCTCTACATTTCTGTACCATCTTCTGCCATTGCGACTTCCCTATCTCACGGAGCTCCACGACGTTATTCAGCAGATGAATTATACAGTAAAGACCGCGTAATACTTCCTTGGGGATAGGCCTACATCCGAAGCTGCTTTCTCATCTGGCTACTTCTTCAGGCGCGCGTTTTATGTCAGTGTAAGTCAGAAGGGACCATTCAATTCCAAGTTTTGGTAGTCCACCGGATACATTTTGAAGATGTTTTCGTGTGCTGGTGTTCATTATTATCGATGTTACTGTAACGTGGAAATGCCAGAAAAACCTAGTCAGTCTCCGTCCTAGAATATTTAAGAAATTAACGGACAGGCACGCGGAACTGTACTGACCTATCGTCCGACGCCATTTGAACCGTCTTCGTTGGCTAATCCGCCATCACTATCATCATTGTCTGCAGACGAACAAACGACCACAATTTCTTCGTTAGAAACAATACTGTAGTCAGCGTCATTGTGCAGCCGGTCATTTATATAAATAACATCTGTGTTTGAGTATCGTGAGTGTCCATGGACACTACCACCGCCCTTCTATTCATGAGTATGTCCCTTATTTTCCGACTCCAATATTTTCGAGTCTTCACCATCCAGTATTGTCTGAATGTCTCTAAAACATATCTGTACAAATTTTTGTTGCTACACCTCAGCTTATCAGTGTGTGCACGTTCTATACAGTCATTTGTTTATATGTTACCGATCGTGCCGCACTATTTTCCATTCGCTATCTAAGATGTAACATCAATTACGCAGTGCCAAAGAAAATGTGTTTTTAATAGGAGATTACGAACCACCACATTATTGGGCGTAAATTACCATTAAGCAGACAAGTGTTGCAAGTTTTATTTTATAACACACGGGAAGTAAAGTTAACCGTTAGCGAAATTGCTAAACTTGCGATTCGGAATGCATTATATTTTGAGAGGAAGCAAGAATTTCGACAAGAGCTGCTCAGTATTCTTCACACGAACTTAATAACTAGCATTTAGAGTACAGAAAATAAAAAAATTTAAAAAGCACAAACACGTGCAAAGCAGTGTTTAAGCGCCGTGAAGAGAAGTTTACAAATTTGGGCAGTTTATTTGATATCGCACATTCCAATGCTCTAGAAACAATCAACTGGGAAGAAGACAGGAAGTTTTTCTTTCGGCAGAATGAGCTAGGCGTAATGGTTACCTTGCAGGATTTCACCTAATACTTGCGGATACAGAAGTAAGGGTGCGTCAGAGTAAACTGGAAGAAGAGAAAAAGCAGAGACAGGAAAAAAAAAATGCAGAGCATCTACTTCTACATCTTCTTTTGTACTTCCTTCATCATTATCTGCAGAATCAGATAAGGAATTTTCAAGTTGAGATGAAATTAACGTTTAGAGTGTACTTTGAGAGTAGTTCATTGGCGAATGCTACAAGGCGAGCTGCCAAAGATTTAATTAATGAAAAATTAGCGGAGGAGGAGATTACTGTTTAACGTCCCGTCGACAACGAGGTCATTAGAGGCGGAGCACAAGCTCGGATTAGGGAAGGATGGGGAAGGAAATCGGCCGTGCCCTTTCTAAGGAACCATCCCGGCATTTGCACGAAGCGATTTAGGGAAATCACGGAAAACCTAAATCAGGATGGCCGGACGCGGGATTGAACCGTCGTCCTCCCGAATGCGAAAAATTAGCAGTTGCCTTGGATGGAAGTCAGCTAAGTGTACGAGATTCTGTATATATTCTTCAGGCGACACCAGAGGCACTGGGCCATAATCCTGAAGAGCTCCGTAGTAATAAATCATCTTCTCTTTATAGAATATGATAGGAGAAGAGAAGAGAACGCTTTAAAACAACAAAATCCTCTTTGAAGAATTATATCCCCGCAGTCCTTACTGTTCATTGGGATGGTAAACCGCTGCCAGCATTAAATGTCAGGGACCCAAAAGAAGGATTAGTTCCCATCATTGTTACATTTGACGACAGTAACAGCTCATTGGCGTTCCAAAATTACAGAATGGTTCTGGTAAAGTAAGTTTGTAATGCATTATCTTATTGTGGTACTGAAGACAATGTACAAATTCTCTGCAGCGACCCAGCTGCCTCAAACAATGCCACCTTCATCGGGAATGCATCTTAGTTGAACGCATCATGTATTTCCCATGCAGTCATCACATATACGAACGGATTTTAAAAAGTTTATTTGAATGTAAAGTACGAGGGTGAGTCAATTGAAAACCTTAAATTTGTAATAACAAATCGAAATTTCGCGCCGTTATCCTGTAAGTTGGTAAGCGTGCTACAAACAGCGTGCAGAACGGCCTGTAGGTAGCAGCATAGTGCAGATGCACACATACCGTCACAGTATCAGTATAAAGATGGCCGCCCCACTTGCGACTTGCACCAGGGAAGAACAGCGTTCTGTTATTCGGTTTTTGTGTAGTGAAGCTGTGAAACCGATTGAAATTCATCGACGAATGAAGGTTCAGTACGGTGATGCATGTTTGTCACAGCAACAAGTCTACGAATGGAGTAGGAAGTTCGTAAATGATGTGACTTCCAGTGAAAGATGCTCCTCGTCCAGGTCAGGCACAACGAGTTATGACTCTACAGAACATTGCAGCAGTTGAAGCCATCGTGAAGGAAAACCGCCGAGTGACACTGAATGACATTGCAGCATGTTTACAGATTAGCCATGGGTCAGCACACCACATTGTGCATGATGTACTCCACTTTCACAAAGTGTCTGCAAGATGGGTGCCACGGCAGCTGACTCCTGAAATGAGAGCATGACGTGTTGATGGTTGTGAAGAACTTCTTCGGCGCTTTGAACGAGATGGTGATGGCTTCCTTGCAAGAACCGTTACTAGGTACGAAACCTGGGTTCACTTCCACCAACCGGAAACGTAGAGAGCGAGCAAGGAATGGCACCATTCCTCATCACCGAAACCAAAGAAGTTTCGAACAGAACCATCAGCAGGGAAGGTTATGCTGGCTCTCTTTTGGGACGAAAAAGGCGTCATTTTGAAGCATACATGCCTAGAGGGACCACTGTCACCAGTGCAACATACACAGATCTCCTAAAAAATCATCTGCGGCCTGCAATGAAATCAAAGCGACGTGGACTGCTGTCAGCAGGTGTCCTTTTGCCACATGACAATGCAAGTCCCCACACTGCCCGTACAACCGTTGCAACACCCACAGACCTGCATTTTGAGTGTCTTCCTCATCCTTCCTCATCCACCATACACACCAGACCTTGCCCCCAAGTGATTTCCATATGTTTGGACCACTCAAAGACCCAACAGGAGGAAAGAAGTTCCGTTCTGATGAAGAGGTACGTCACGCGGAGCATGAGTGGTTACGCGGACTACCAAAAGATTTTTTTTCTAAAGGAATTTATGTACTTTGTAAGCGCTAGAGGACGTGCATTGAGCGTGGGGGAGATTATGTTAAAAAGTGATACAGCTTTGTATCACTTCTGCACAATAAATAATATTTTTAAAAAATTTAAGGTTTTAATTTTACTCACCCTCGTACATGGTGTAACAAGCAGTCCTGACACACCAGTTTTTAAACATTTGGGAGAAAACTGGAAAAGTATGAATGTCAGTAATTTTCACACTCAGCAAAAATATTGTGGCTTTGAAACTTCGGGCAGATTAAAATTGTGTGACGTACCGAGACTCGAATTTGGGACCTTTTTCTTTCGGGGGCAAGTGCTCTACCAACAGAGCTACCCAAGCACGACTCACGACCCGTCCTCATAGCTATATCTCCGCCAATACCTAATCTCCTACCTTCTAAACTTGGCAGAAGCTCTCCTGCGAAAACTTGAAAGACTAGCACTCTTGGAATATAGGATATTTACGGAGATATGGCTTAGCCATACCCAGGGGGTGTTTCCAGACTGAAATTTCCACTCTACAGCGGAGCGTGCGCTGATATGAAACTTACTGGCAGATTAAAACTCTACAATGCAAGTTTTCGCAGGAGAGCACTTGCCTGCGAAAGGCAAAGATCCCGAGTTCGAATCTCGGCCCAGAACACTGTTTTAATCTGCCAGGAAGTTTCGTATCAGCGCACACTCCACTGCAGAGTGAAAACTGCATTCTATATGGTGGCTTTGTTTTTACTGGGTCAGAAATTAAGAAAATATTAGAATTTTATGGAAGTGAATTATATAAACCGACAGTGAAAGGTGATTACGTGAACGCTTAGAGCTCTGTATAATATTTCTAGAAGAAGACGTTGGTAAAAACTAAAAATATAGTCTCCTGGAGCAATGAATCAAGGAAGACGGATGGCAAGAACAATTCGGGGCTTAAAAATGTTTCTGCAAACATCATAACTTTGAACTATCGATTGAAAATAAAAATGCGTTGAGATATGTCTCTCCTTTCATTGTGGGTGTACACTGTGATGCACAGGGAGACAGCTAAAGTTGCAACTATGATGGATGTTTATTTAGTCGCTGACCAGTTTCAGGTTACGCCCATTTCAAACCAACCTAAAGTCAAAATTACAATATATCCAAAACCATGTTTACATTAAATACGAGTGCAAAGCATAAATCGATAGTATATAATAACCAGTAAATACTAATGTTTGCGAAGTACAATGTCCGTCAAAATAGCGTAAACAAAGTGCGTACATATGCGTGTGGTCCCAACTAATTTAATGAACATACATTTTAATGGTAACCCTGGCTGTCTTTTTGCATCACAGTCTAAAAAATTAGTTGCTGCCCTACTATACCCAGCGCGCGAGAGTAACGCAAGTAAGTGTATATGTCAAGCCGTGACTTCAGTGCAGAAGTATTGTAAAAGCTCCTTATCTGGATCTCTGCTTCTGGAAAGACCTGACCTAGTTGCCTGTCTTACCGTTCTTTGATGACAAAGTAGACACACAAACCACAATCAAAATTGTAGCAAATTTGCACACAGAGAATCTAGAAATGGAAAAGAGATGTATTCCTTTTTGTGGAGAATTGGATGGATCTTTATAAGATTAGTATTATTCTAATTACCGTTTATTATTGGTTTTAATTCGTTTATTCACATCTCTTAAATCACTCTCACCACCACTCCAGAGAAATATATCCACGAACTTAATTGTGAATTGCAGAGTAATCATGTAGATGAAACCGTTAGCCGACTCCATGTGAAGCAAGAGGACAGATCTCTTTCCTGAAGGTTATGGGCAGTATTTATATTCAAGAATACCCTTGGACATGAACGAACGGCACTTCATATTGAAACGCTGAGGAAATCAAAGCTGTTAATGACTAATGGAAGATGTGTTACATTAATACAAGATTTTGAAGAGTTAATGAACGTAGATGAGGGTGAAACAGAATTTGTATGGCATTGTGTAGAACATCGTAGACTGTTCCCGGACTTCAAGAAAGAAACACTGAAAAGAAAGTATTCTCAAGAATACTAAACTCGTCCTAAATTTTTGATTTTATACAGCCATCAATAACTTTTACAATGACTAAAAATTACAAAACCTACAACTCCAAATATTAAAATTTGTCGCTCTAGTCAGCAGGGGGTTTTTTTTCCGAGCAAATCTAACCAAATAGAAATCACTTAAGAAGTGAGTGTTTAATTTTTCGGAAAAAATTGTTCAAAATAAGGCACTTCGTCATATATATATATATATATATATATATATATATATATATATATATATATATATATATATATATATCCTAGAAGATATATATGATATCCTAGAAGAAATGGCCAATATTCAGGTATATGACAGGAACGACCATTTGAAGCAAAAAACTTGATATGGACATATGTCCTATTCAGGTTGGTTTCCGAGATAGAACACATTTCATGTGCAAGGGCGTGCTGAAAGGTAATGCCTTCGAATTTTTTATGTGAAAACTCAAGCTTTTTTAAATAAAACAAACGTTATTAACATTCTACATCTTTATTCTTCATGTCTACATATTTACTTCTCAACGTAATCACCCTGGCGACGAACACCTTTCTCCCGAGAGACCTGTTTGTTGATACCGTCACTGCAGAGCGTGTAACTGTTGACGGAGCCACAACCTCACCTCTGCTTGCACAGCTTTGTCACTATCAAAATTATCGAAGGTGTTGTTCAAATTTCAGAAACAGATGAAAATCAGACGAATCCAAGTCTGGACTATAGCGAGGATGATCGAAGACTGCGAACACAAGGACGTGAAATGCATTCGCAGGTGCGAATTTGAACCACCCCCAACTATATACTCGAATGACGACACCGAAGATTTGTGCCGGACCGGGGCTTGAACCCAGACTTCCCACTTAACGCGAACTGTAGCCTTAACCGCTTCGGATATCCAAGCATGTGTCAGACCCGTCTCGAACATGTCATTAATGCTATTTTCGTACAGGGGGCACATTTTATTTGTAAGCCGCTGGCCCAGTACAGGCCGATAAATACGAAATTGCAGTGGCCGTGTGAAGCGCAGCTGTAGTCGCCGCAGTGCCCACATGCATGTCCGAAGGAACATAGCGTCGTACTTCTTGACAACACAGGCACTGCAAGGCGTCGGATTGTTACTGATGCTGCAACGTTCTTGTGTGGTGACGGAGAGGGTGCTCCACGTATGTGCGAACTCTTCGAATTCGAAACTCGATTATAGCACGCTGTTTCTCACGCACCGACGTAGCTGGCTTACACACCGTCATGCTACACGTTACAATTCAGAGCCCTCTGGCGAACAGGGCTGCAAATAAGTAGATATGAAGAAGAGAGATGTGGAATGTTAATAACGTTTGTTTTATTTAAAAAGCTTTAAGAGTTTTCACATAAAAAATCGGAGGCATTACTTTTCAGCACACCCTTATACATTTATTTGTTTTTGGGTTGGTGGTGCGCACTTGTAATATGTATCTTACCCACCCAATCCAGCCGAACCTACCTCGTTGCTTTCGGCCTCTTTGCTCGGGCTGTCTTTCTGCCATTAAACTAGCCCGTTGAGGGCTCAGTTGTCCATGGTGTGTTGTGAGTGATGTAGTGCGAGGGACTGAGAGTGTATCGGAGAGAAGCTGTGTTTGTACACGCACTGCCTAAAATGTCAAACATCTACACTAACGCAGAATATGCAGATATGGTGTATGTTTACGGCTTCTGCGATGGTTGTGATTCTGCTGCTGTCGCACAATACCGTCGGCGCTTCCCGACATGTCGAATTCCTGATCGTAGAGTGTTTACCATCGTTTTAAGCACACTGTGTGAAACAGGTATTCTTCCAGGTTCCCATTTTTTTCTGAACGTGCAATGCAACAACTTGTTCAAGAACAGCAACACAATGTCGAAATGGTGCAGCGTAGTCCTATTACCAGCACACGGATACTTTTTGCACTTATCAATATCCTGCGAGCATGTGTATGGCAAACATTATATGCGGAAAACTTGCACCAATTCTACATAGAATGTGTCCATAGTCTTCAAATTAGCGACAATGCCACACGACTTGAATTTTGCCACGGGTTACATGACCACTGTCATTTGCTTCCATTAATACTATTCACTGATAAAGCCACGTTTACACGGAATGGACACACCACCACACGTGATAACCATCGCTGGTCGCAAGCAAATCTGCACCCTACAGTGGGAACCAATTTGCAAGTCAGTTTTGGGAAATTCGTTTGTACAACACTTCGAGCACGCTCCTTTGGCCACGCGGACTGCAATGTACTTCCAAGCACGACGGAGCCCCTCCACATTTTATGAGAAGTCTGCGGGAACATCTCAATCGCGCTTACTCTAAGCGTTGGATTGGTCGTCGAAGTACAATTAACTGGTCACTAAGATCGTCAGGCTTTACACCATTAGATTTTTGTTTTCGGCTTGACATATACACTTACTTGCGTTACTCTCGCGCGCTGGGTATAGTAGGCCAGCAACTAATTTTTTAGACTGTGATACAAAATGACAGCCAGGGTTGCCATTAAAATGTATGTCTGAGGTGTAGAAAGGTGAATACGCGATATGAACTGCTTGGTCGCAGCATGGACGCTGCCGCCCTCGTTAAGAAACGTGCAGAGGCACTCAGGCGAGCAATACAGGTTCTCCCAAGTGAGCACAAATGCACTGAAGTTGACGCTGTTGTAGTCTTACATTTATTGTGAACTGTTCAACATCTGTAATGTGACGTGTACGACAATGCTTAGTGGTGAATGTGTTAAAAATACATATTTTTCAATTGATACTTTGTAAAATGCATGTTGTAATGTTTACTAGCTGTTGCACATGTGTAAACATGACAATTTATTGAAAAATACAGAAAATAAATAACATTCGTTAAACGTGTTCTATCTAGGAAAACATTCGGAACAGGGCACAAGTCCATATGAAGTTTTTTGCTTCAAATGATCGTTCCCTGTCACATCCCCGAATACTCACCATTCCTCCTGGGACACTATATATAAAGAAACCGACCGGGGCGAACAAGGGATCCGGCTTAATGAATGCCAGATAAACAAGTTTCCACTGTTATCTGGATGTATTTCTTTTATTTGCGGCATACGCTACAGGAATACGACATTTGTTACCATTGCATAAAAGAACTGATCTAAGTCTTTTCCTCGAAGCGTGAATGTACAATGGCTGTTTATCAAGATTGCAGATCATATTCAGTGCATCTATCACGCAAGTTGTGTCTTTGTAGTATTTGCGATCACCTTAAGTTCTTTAGAACTGCTCCAAATCTTTAGTTCTACTGCGGGACTTGCACGTAGTCTTGTAAATACTTCCACTGTTTTAAACTTGTAGCCAAAAGTACCGTTATGTTCAGAAAGTCTGACACCCCGATGAGGTGACTGAGCTCCCCCTGAGTCATCTTGTAAATCGATGAGGATATGCTTGGAGCTAAGTTTGGATCTCTCGAACTGTAACGCTTTTCATTTTCAGCCAAGGATTCCTCAGAGCTCACATAAACCTTTTCTCGTGTCGTGTGTACAGGGCGAATCGCAGAGCGCGTATTAGGGTACATAATTCTTGACCCTTTCTTCTTGGAGATTTCTTTGTTCTAGGGAGAACTAAACAGAAATAACAGTCGTCAACGTGGTTGGTGGGGCGACTTCCAAATCTTCAGCGGTCTACATGAGATACGATATCCTTCTCCATTCATTCACGCATTTAGAGGCAAACACGTTGTATAGCATACGCGTGGTGCTCATTTTTTGTCTTAGTCTCCTACTTGCAGCTAAAATAGAAGAAACATGAATTTTTCTAGAAGGTGTAATTGAACAATTCCTCAAACAAAACGTCATTTCATCGCAAAAAAGGAGAATTACCTGCATTGGCTCTGAGCACTATGGGACTTAACTTCTAAGGTCATCAGTCCCCTAGAGCTTAGAACTACTTAAACCTAACTAACCTAAGGACATCACACACATCCATGCCTGAGGCAGGATTCGAATTACCTGCATTATTAACACATTTACGAGACGTCGTTTAACAAGTTGGTTTAAAATAAAGTGCCAGCTAGAAGCACATCACAACACAATTCTCTCAGAAGAATTTCGAGAAGCAATAAAACACGACTACTTTATTAGGAACTGAAAGCTGTTATCTGGATACAACGCTACTGATCACGTGATGAACATGTGCAAGCATGGAATGATAGATAACGTGTAGTGAGGACTACATCACGGTCAGTAAGTGCTGCCAACTGCTAACCGCCACAATATTTTTTGAAGAGAGATTAATTAACTTAATGGCTGCAATTTGAAAACTAGAGCTACTACGTGGATTTTAACGTCAGTTTCGAAATTAGTGGCACTGAATTAAAGTTCAGCTTATACCACTACCACCACATTGTGTGAAGTGGACAGTGTTATCCTCTCTGCCGTCATACCAACTTGGTAAGGGTCGCAGATAGTCGAATATCACTCAAAAATTGGTCTAACGAGGATTTTGTAAGCGACCTTTGTCGTATGTAAATGACAATTCCTTAGGATTGTTGCAATAAATCGGAGTCTAGCAACTGTCTTCCCACTGCTATATCTACGAGGTCGCTCCACCTTGATGGTTAAGATTGGATAGTAGTGACTGTTCGCCGATCTTGTAGTACAGTAAGGTGACAAAAGTCTTAGGATAGCGATATGTACATATTCAGATGGCGGTGGTATCGTGTAAACAGCGCATACAAGGGTAGTGAATGGCGGAGTTGTCATCTGTACTCAGGTGATTCATGTGAGAAGGTATCCGACGTGATTAAGACCGCACGACGGGAGTTAACGGAATGGTAGTTGCAGCTAGACGCATGGGACATTTCATTTCGAAAATCATTAGGGAATTCAATATTCCGAGATTCAGAGTATCAAGAGTGTGTCCAGAATACCAAATTTCAGGCATTGCGTCTCACCACATACAATGCAATCGCCGACGCAGCGGCGTTTGCGTGGAGTTGTCAGTGCTAACAGACAAGCAACACTGCGTGAAATAACCGCAGAAATCAATGTGGGACATACGACGAACGTATCTGTTAGGACAGTGCGGCGCAATCTGGCGTTAAAGGGTTACGGCAGCAGATGACCAACGCGTATGCCTTTGCTACCAGCACAACATCGTCCGCAGTGCCTCTCCTGGGCTCGTGACCATGTCGGTTGGACCCTAGGCGACTGGAAACCTTAGCCTGGTCTTTGTTTTTATTTCTTTTAAGGCGCAAAAACAACTAAGGTCATACGTGCCCATGTCAGAACCGTAGAACACGGAGACAAAGACAGGAGTTAAAAACGATTACACGTTAAGCTCAATCGACGGAAGGAAAGACAGCTAAAGACAGGGACGTGGAGAAAGGTCTACAAAATACGCCTGAACTAGAGACTGAATATCCATCGCCATATTGCTACGCGGATAAAAAGTAAAACGCAGTCGACAGATCGCTCGCCGTTCGCTAAAACTTAACAAATGGCGATGGGTAAAACGACAGTGCCCAATACGTAACGTAGCTAAAATGATCTCCTCGCGGCGAGAGGGCCGAGAGGAGGTCGTCCAAGCCGCTGGGAGAGGCTTAATTCCCCGGAGCTTGTTGCCCTGACGCGAGGACCAGTGGTTATGCCAAAGTCCTGGCCTGGTTAAATGAGTTCTGATATCAGTTGATAAGAGCTGATGGCAGGATTTGAGTGTGGCGCAGACACCACGAGGCTATGGACCCAAGTAGTCAGCGAGGCACTGTGCAAGCTGGTGATGGCTCCGCAATGGTGTGGGCTGTGTACACATGGAATGGACTAGGTCCTCTGGTCCAACTGAACGAATCACTGACTGGAAATGGTTATGTTCGGCTATATGGAGACCATCTGCAGCCAAACAACGATGGAATTTTTACGGGTGACAGTGCACCATATCACTGGTCCACAACTTTTCGTGACTGGCTTCAAGAACGTTCTAGACAATTCGAGCGAATGATTTGGTAACCCGGATCGGCCGATATGAATCCCATAGAACATTTATGGGACATAATCGAGAGGTCAGTTCACGTACTACATTCTGCACCGAAAACACATTCGCAAGTATGGAAGTGTGTAGAGGCAGTCAAGGCTCAACATGTGTGCAGGGGACTTCCAACGACTCGTTGTGTTCAGGCCACGTCGGGTTTCTGCACTACGCCGGGTAAAGGCCTATGACTCGCGACTGAGGAAGACCTAGAACGACGAGGACACCTGCAATGGACGAGGCAATTCTTCGTGCAGTTTACGATAACCCTAATGTCAGCGTCAAAGAAGTTAGAAGTTGCTGCTGTACAAGGTAACGTTGACCACGTCACTGTATGGAGAGTGCTACGGGAGAACCAGTTGTTTCCGTACCATGTACAGAGTGTGCAGGCACTATCAGTAGCTGATAGTAGCTGATTGGCCTCCACGGGTACACTTCTGCGAATGCGTCATCCAACAATGTGTCAATCCTCATTTCAGTGCAAATGTTCTCTTTACGGATGAGGCTTCATCCCAACGTGATCAAATTGTAAATTTTCACAATCAACATGTGTGGGCTGACGAGAATCCGCACGCAATTGTTCAATCACGCCATCAACACAGATTTTCTGTGAACGTTTGGGCAGGCATTGCTGGTGATGTCTTGATTGGACCCCATGTTCTTCCACCTACGCTCAATGGAGCACGTTATCACGATTTCATACGGGATACTCTACCTGTGCTGCTAGAACATGTGCCTTTACAAGTACGACACAACATGTGGTTCATGCACGATGGAGCTCCTGCACATTTCAGTCGAAGTGTTCGTACGCTTCTCAACAACAGATTCGGTGACCGATGGATTGGTAGGGGCGGACCAATTCCATGGCCTCCACGCTCTCCTGACCTCAACCCTCTTGACTTTCATTTATGGGGACATTTGAAAGCTCTTGTCTACGCAACCCCGGTACCAAATGTAGAGACTCTGCGTGCTCGTATTGTGGACGGCTGTGATACAATACGCCATTCTCCAGGGCTGCATCACCGCATCAGGGATTCCATGCGACGGAGTGTGGATGCACGTATCCTCGCTAACGGAGGACATTTTGAACATTTCCTGTAACAAAGTGTTTGAAGTCACGCTGGTACGTTCTGTTGCTGTGTGTTTCCATTCCATGATTAATGTGATTTGAAGAGAAGAAATAAAATGAGCTCTAACATGAAAAGTAAGCGTTTCCGGACACATGTCCACGTAACATTTTTCTTTCTTTGTGTGTGAGGAATGTTTCCTGAAAGTTTGGCCGTACCTTTTTGTAACACCCTGTATACCACACTATCTGATCAGAGGTATCTGGACCGAGCGAGGTGGCGCAGTGGTTCGACACTGGACTCGCATTCGGGAGGACGACGGTTCAATCCCGCGTCCGGCCATCCTGATTTAGGTTTTCCGTGATTTCCCTAAATCGCTCCAGGCAAATGCTGGAATGGTTCCTTTCAAAGGGCACGGCCGACTTCCTTCCCCATCCTTCCCTAATCCGATGAGACCGATGACCTCGATGTCTGGTCTCCTTCCCCAAAACAACCAACCAACCAGAGGTATCTGGAAAACCCCCTATGTAGCGCCGAACTTAGCGCTGGATGTCGCGTGAGGCGGACCTGCCAGTATAAAGGGAGGCGGAGAATATTGTCACTAGAGAAGCAGTAACAGCACAACGGGTCGGTCAAAAGAGCTGAGAGACTTCGAACGTGAACTACTCATTGGATGTCACCTGAGTAACAAGTCCGTCAGTGCCGTTTCAGCCCGTCTAAAGATGCCCAAGTCGACTGGTGAAAAATAAGGAAGATTACACTTTAACGTCCCGTCGACAGCGTGTCCACCGTTGCTAGTGTAAAGTAATATTCCTGAGCTTGTAGCCGGACGCTACGTACTTAACATGCTTTTCGACTATCACCTATTGTTTATATTAAGTCCAGAACCCTTGTGTCTGGCGAGCAGTTGGTTTTTAACTGAGATACATCAAACGTAAAATACTGGAAATAAAAATAATACAAAGTAATAAGACTAGAAATTAATAATGTTGAAAAATATTTATCTACAGAAATGTTATTAAAAATTTTCATACTTTTATCTGTATCCGTCACAATCGGTTAACAACATTACTTTATTGCCTCTAAGGCCCTCTCCGGTGAAGGGATGTTAGATCCTAAAAGAAAAAAAAGTAGCTTTAACATTTTCTCAGGGGTACAGTCATAAGTCAATGGGCATAAGTCAAAGAGTTTAAGCAGTTTATTCTCTATGTACAGGACGTTTTGAAACAAAACTGACTAATATGTTATGATAGGGATAAAAATACATTTCATAGTGTTGCAAAATGAACAATTCCGAAATCTAATAAAAGCAGAGTATGTACATGGTAGCTACACGCATTATATATTAGTATTGGTTGACAACCTGCGACGTTGAGAAATTAATAATGCCTCATGTAACATGGGAAATAAATAATAAATTTAGCCACGAATAATTCATAAATAACAAGTAGCTTCATAGAATATCAAAATAAATAGTTCAAGATGATGATGACAGTAAATATAAAGTGGCTCAACTATGTGGTTATTAGTCTGTTGATCCTCTCTTGGAAGCTGTAGGTACGAGCCTTTCTTTCCCTCTCTTGCTTTATTGGTAATAAAGCTATCATTATTTCATACGGGATACTTGGATGAGTAACTAGTCCACTAAAATTTAATTGTCGAAAGTAAAACTAAGGTCATGCCGTGAATGTTAAAATGTCAATCTAGTACATGCAGTTAATACCCTATGTTCAGAGACAGAAAACAAGATGTTTCGTCGTCCATGGTGGGTTCTGATGCGAGAACGGATTGGGTGGCGCCTCAGGGCTAAACCGGAGGCGGGAGGCTCCACCCTCGCATCTCCGTCCCATAAGCCCACATATAGCGGGATTTTCTTTAAATCTTGTAATGCCAACTCCTTGGTATGAAGTATAGCAAAAGCTTATAGCTGGTCAAGCATCCGCTAGAGAGTCTGATAGCGGTGTCCTAGGTCCATTCAGCGTCGCAGGTCTCGGGCAGCTGCACAATCTTCGAGAATGTGCGAACTGTTGCTGTTTCTCTACAGACGCACTGCGGGGGTTGTTCTCTTCGTAGTGGAAATTCATGAGTTATTTTGGTTCGTCCAATTACGAGATAGTCTGCCAGAACTTGGAGGTGTGTCTGACGGTCCTTAGTTTACTGGACCGTGTACTATATTATCACAGCCTTTCCATTTCTTCAGAATGTGTGTTCTTACGTCTGAGCTTGGAATATCTAGCTCCAGTGTCTCTATCATCGTTGCTTCTTTGGGGGGTTAGTTAGCCATCTTATTAACTAGAATGCCGACGAGACTTGGCGTCCAGAGCAAAACGGTGGACATCCTTGTACTGCAGAGGGCATACAGTTGG
Organism: Schistocerca cancellata; assembly: GCF_023864275.1. Lineage (NCBI taxonomy): Eukaryota > Metazoa > Arthropoda > Insecta > Orthoptera > Acrididae > Schistocerca > Schistocerca cancellata. The sequence goes on from NC_064629.1 coordinate 368,849,719, forward strand.
TCATAAACGGCAGAGACCAAACAGTGCTTTAGATGCACATATCTACTACTGTTTACAATACACTAAAGGAGTCGCTGCATATAATCAAACTCTGTCGAGGGAAATTATTATATTCTGTAGTGGTCTATGTAAGGCTAATACCTCTGCAGTATAAATACAGCATTCTTTTGGTAGAGAACATTGTTCTCTATTCTGGTTGTTAATTATCTTTGGTGACGTCTGTGTAAAGGAGATTAAAATGTGGATACTCTTGGATGACGGAATATAATGCACAGTAATAAAAAATGAGAGTTATTTTGTCTTTGGTGTCATAGGTCCATCCTTACAAGTTTAGTGGTTGTGGAACATACCATGGATGCATTCTCGACAGAGTGTTTCATACTGCTGCTAGTCGTCCTGTTCAAAGTCGGTTATGTGTAACCGGGTCGTTGGATTGTGAAATACAAGGGACGGCACGGGTGGTTTGGCATTCGATTAATCGAGATTGAACGGTGCTATTGATTCATAAATAACGCTTCTATAGTCCAAACGGAATGAAATGGGCGACTTATAAAAGTTAATAAAACTGGTCGATTCATACCCCACGAACTGTTACCGAGGAAACTATGGCTATTGACTTTCTTCATGCACGAAGTCTTGACTTGTATATGTGGTAAAAATGTAAGTTTATTGTAAAAAAAAAGTCCTAGAAAACGGGACAGCTTCAATACTTCCAGAAGTTGGGTTTGGAGGTATAGATGTGTATGAGGGTGGGCAGACCGTATTCTATGAAAGTGCATGACGCGTGATTCAGTTGGTGAGAAACAGTATCCATTGCTTTGGGCCCTTTTTGTATCGTCTATACGGCTGTTTGCAGTTGGCATTCTGCTTTACACGACGATACCGAAGACGTGCCTTGTGACGTCCCAGACAAACTGACTGTCGCTCACCATACGGCCCGGCAAGCAGATGATCTGAGGTGCCATTTCTTTTGATAGCAGGACTCATTTGGTTGCCATTAGCGGCACCCTTACAGCATAGCAGTACGTCGAAGAAATTCTACGTCTCGTTTTGCTGCCCTTCATGGCAAGACATCCTGGGCTTACATTTCAGCAAGATAATGCCCGCCAGCACACGGCGAGAGTTTTCACTGCTTGTCCTCTTGCTTTACAAACCCAAACTTGGCAAGCAAGATCGACGGATCTCTCCCCAACTGAGATCGTTTGTAGTGTTATGGACTGGGCACCCTAACCAGCTCGAGACTTCAACGATCTAACTCGCCAACGGACAGAATTTGACAGGATGTCCTCAGGAGCACATCCAACAACTCTATCTACAACAACCTACGGCAACTAGAATAACTGCTTTCATAAGGTCCAGAGGTGGTCCAACGTGTTAGTGACTTGCTCAATTTGTGAATGTCTTTATCTTGAATAAATCACCAAATATTTCCGAAATCGTTAACACTCGTTTGTCTATACATGTACATCACATCTACTGATTTCCGTCCCATTCAGATAATTTCTTCGCGGTTTTTTTTGTCTTTTTGTCTTGGAGAATATGTTGACCTGTAGAGTTTTCCAATGCCTCATGTATTGTTGGCGTGCTGTACAGATTATTCTGCAGTCAAGGAGGGTTCTTGATAAAATTTTTGATAAAATTTTCTCGGGCTTCCAGCCGCGTCCAGTGGTTTAAAATTCACGAGCTTTCTGTCGAGTTCTCCTCGGCCATTACCGAGGAGGGATCTTCTTCAGTCAAAACCAACGAATTAGTGCTTTCCTTTGTTCTTTCCTTGTCTTTTTTTCTCTTTTTGCTGTTTTCCTTCGCGTAATTTTTCAGGTTACAGGTTCGGGTAAGAAGAATATCAGGTATCACTTCGGCCCATCATCTTAGTCTCTTCTAACCACTGACTAGTATTTGACGATACATTGTTATACTATGGGAGGAAGAAGCTCAGGAGAGGATATTCTCTTATGTTGTCGGAGTGATATGAGGTGTCTCCTGTTGTATTCGCTGGGAGACCCCTATGGGTGGAGAGCTCTCTTGAACATAATTTCTCTTTTCGAATAAATATTCTTGGGTTATAGCAATTGGCAGATTTGGTTTTCAAGAAGTTGAGGTACGTGAAATGATAGCTGCGACTTTTGCAAAATTTGCCACCATGCCGACTGAATTCATGCGTTCTTATTTTTTCCTTTTCTCGATATATGAGAGGCGGTCCATCGTTTTATATTCTTGTATTTTCTTTCGAAAATACTGGGCAAACCGTTGAACACGAAGATGATGTTCGGCACAATTTACTCTAAAGATGTCTTTTTCACAAGGACGACCTCCGTGAAGTGACCTTCAAGAGTTTCCGCATTTTGTGACTGCAGATAGTGGGACGACATGTATCTAAAATGCAAGAATCAAAAGCATATCATGGGCAGTGGAACATAAGCTTTCATGTCACACCTATATACCATAACATCAACTTTTTATGGGAAGACGTTACCTTCAAAAGATAAAAACACCTGTATCTAATTCGTTTATTTTTTCGAAATTTCTGTACCCGATGGACAAAATATACAGCTCGCCGTATCACGTTAGGTCCTTGTTCCTCGTCTGACGTGTAAGGTCGCTGTGAGTGATAACTCCTACTACCATATTCAAAGTTTTCTGTGGAGTAATAGCCACTGGTATGTCACCCAGTCTTTCACATGTCTAAAGTGCTTGAGACTGTGCACGAGACAAGGCTTTACTCACTAGTGACCCAAATCGCACTTTCTCCAGTTCGTCTACTTCTTGAAATTTATCTTCTATTTGTTTCACGTTAAACAATGGTTTTGTTGCTGTGTAAGGATTTTCATCTCTTCCAGTTGTTTCGTTCCCAGTCTCCTGGCTTTTCCTTCTTCCTATGGGGTAGCCGGGACAGGGAAAGCAGTTGGATTGGAGATGTCTGCATTGAAATAGCTACACCTGTCCGTTGCAGTTGGATCAGTACAGCCATTATGTTAGTTCAGTTTGATTCGTTTCATGTGCAAAATGCTCGCCATGATACCCTCTACCCCAATGAAGGCCTCTAGCACAGGCGCCACCCAGCTACAGCAAAGGTCATCTGGCACAATGGTCGCTGCCTGGAGTCCTAGATGACGGGCATTTATTCCTCAGTATGAATGGGGAGTAGGCAGTTCAGGCATCAGAAGTATGATCCCTGTGTTTTCAGGGCTCTCCACCGAAAAGGTACACAACTATCCCACAACGTTGTTGTTACTGCGTTGTCTTTTAAGTGCATATGTAAATCTACGTAGTTACTGTATGGAGTCTTTCACGCGGTAGGCAGGTGACACTAGACTAAAGTGTCACTCCCCTATCAGTACACAGTACAACAAAAAATTTGGGAAAAATGGATGTCAAACCCAAAGAGGGAAAAGTTACTTCAGCTGAAAAACTTGATGAATGGTAAATGGAAACAGATTTTTAAAAAATAAAGTAGAACCTAGAGACATAGCTGGGTCAACATCAAAGACTGCCACCATGGGTTAGAAAGTAACAGAAGTAAGGATAGTTAGAGGTTGGACATTGCAGCACATGAGAGGAACAAGGTGAGGCAAACTACTTGGTGCTCAGTACATGCCAAACATGGACTTATGAAAGAGTGAGGATTCCCCTGATCGGTAAACTGTTCAAAACAAAACATAAACCACCATTATTTAATAATGATAGTAGGAGGGCAAAGCTGATACGAGCACAGTTTGCATTTTTGCCAAGTTTCCTCCCCCTCCCCCAGCCTGGTACAGTGTTGTAGTGATAGATGGGACAATGTCAGAATTTAATTACACAAAATAACCAATTTCATTACGCAAATTAACACTCCCCCACCAGTTCTATTGGCAGGAATTTTCAATTTTGGCAGGAAATTAAAAATTGGAGGCAATTTCAAAAATGGCGAGAATTTTTTTGTACCAAGGCTTTGCTGACCCCTCCCCCCCCCCCCCCCCCCAGGGAACTGCATTGGCAGGAAATTCAAAATGGAGGTGCTCCTTCTGTGACTTAAACCCCAGTCCTTCTGGGTTGAAAGCCCTATACAGGGAAACAGTCTCTGTCCAGCTGCAAGAGAGGCACATTAGGTTAGTGTACTTTATTTATTTTGGGCAAGAAACTGAAGTAAATATCGGTCCTAATTACGTAATTAACCATAAAGATTGGGCCTTATTGCACATATACGCATAGCGCTACAAAAGGAGCGCCTAAAATCGCAAAACAGCTCAAAAATTGACGATGTCATAGAGCTGGTGTTATCCTGCTGGGAAAAAAATTCACGATACCATTCGAAACTTGTGGCAAAAGTTAAAATAAATAGTAACTCTGCACAGGATGATCCCTTTACCTACAAGTTGAAATAAATCTCTCTGCTCCACTTGTGAACTGATGGGGAAGAGGCTGCGGTGGAAGGTACTATCTTTAGTTTTGCCGGGAAATGTGTTCAACTGACGGGATGTGGCTGTTGAACAGAGAGGAGTTTAATAAGTGTATTACATGAAAGCTTACAGCTTAGGACTGCGTCTATAGCTTCCTACACGAGGAATGGAAGGAGGTGATAATGGAAAGCTGTAGGGGGAATACTTTTCAGCAAATAATGGTGATGCAGCAGGATGGATTGAAGATGCATTTCGCAACTCAGAGACTCTTGCTTGCGCTGGAGTTGTTCGTGTTTCTAAAATAGCCCGTCAATCTACAATGCAAGAGACGACTTCGTGTGCCCACTGTCCATCCCCTCTTACCGACTGCGTGTGTGTCACTCGAAATTCAAAAAAACGACGCTCACTTTATTTCTCGACAACTTCGTCCCCAAGAGGTCACCTTGGTATAGATGCTGAGTAACTTGCACACTGATTCATAGTTAGAAAGGATATGGCAGCAAACCATCACTGAAGTGTAGGAAGGCCTGTACACGCTACTATAACTAATCGAAAATGCTCCAATGTTTTAATTACACACCTAAAAAACTGTTGTGAAAAAACCAGCACTCGTAAGCAACAGTTCATAATGCAACACGTGTACTGGGAATTGAGAAAAGTCATTGTAATAACACAACTACCACAAAAACCGACCCCAAAAGATCGCATCAGGAGAGAGGGGTGGCAGCTGCATGTTTGTTCTCCTCGATGTGCGGTCACGGACTAACCGGCTTACAGCCAGTGTTACCTCCCTTCGTACCATTCCTCACCCCTCCGTCTCCTTACCGTAGATGAGGATTCAGGCCTGTTCTATCCTGTCGCTGATGGTCCACAAAGAGATCCATCTGCTGGCAGTGATATACTGTCTCCAGTCTGCAGAAATCAGTGAAAGATAGACAAAAGACTCAAGAACAGAATGCTTCCCGCAATCCGTTAAGCGTATTTCTCAGAAAGACTGCCCCCTCCCCCAGAAAGACAACGAAATTCTGGAGAACTATCCAGAAAGCTTTTCCTGAAGTCAGCTGGTCGCGGGCAGTTGACACTTACTTGGCTATGCTTTGCCGCAACCCTTGCCATACCTCTGAGCAAAGTCTTCGGCCAGCCGCAGTCGGAGACAGCATGTCCGGCCGAGCACGTGGCTGGGGGCGGCCACCACTGTCGATGCCAACAAAAGCAACACATACACAATCGGCCGGACTCCAGCGGACCACAGAACAAAGCGAGATAAATGACGACTGTGCCGACCACATGTTGTTTGTCTAAAAGTGCAGCTGCGGTTGCCTAGGGTTTTAAAATCTGTACAGTTTTTTACGTTCGACTACAGAATACAGTTTACAAGCTCTAACTCACTCCCCCGCATCCCATTCTTCTGCGACATACAACAACATGGGAAAAAAACAGCAGTGCCGCCAATTACAGATGCGCAAACGGCAGAGGTCGGAGCTCTACAGCAATACATCAGACAGATGTATCGCCACCATGTGTAAAATCGAAAAAAACTTCCACTATTTTTCTGTGAAAACTACCGATCAGTGCAGAGTGTCCTTGTTATTCCAACATTTTCACCGGAGTAAAGAAACAGCGACAATTTTAACTCCGAAGAAAAAAAATCGTACATTCCAACGAATCATCTATGTTAAGCGATTTCTTTCAATTTGATGGACAAAATTAAATGGTTTCAGAGCGTCACTGGCATTCAAATCAGTGTCCACAAATAAATTGTCAGGTATGCGTGTATTACAAACATTACAGCCTTTCACGCTATCTGCTCACATATCGAAAAAAAAAAAAAAAAAAAACAATCATTTTACATTCGGCAACAAGAAGCTGTAATTCAAGAGGACGTTGTTGTTTTGTACACTATGGCAGATCCCATTTTACCAATCTAATGGTATACTGTGCTGGCATTTCCGAAACATAAAAATACGTATTGTGAATTTTTCCCCCCAGCAGGATTGCACCAGTTCTATGACATCGTCGATTTTTGAGCTGTATTGCGGTTTTAGGCACTCCTTGTGCAGCGCTATGCGTATTGACGTGTAATTAGCCCCAATCTTTATGATTAATTACGTAATTAGGACGCCTCTTTAGTTCGGTTTCCACCCAAAATAAAGTATACTAACCTGACCTTCCTATCCTGCAGCTGGACAGAGACTGGCTATTTCCCTGTGTAATGGGGGCGGCTTTCCGCCCAGAAGGACTGGGGTTCAAGTCCCAGAAAGGGCACCCTCTATTTTGAATTTCCAACCTATTTCCAGGTGGGGGTGGGAAGTCCGCAAAGACTAGGTACAAAGAAATTCCTGCCATTTTCGAAATTCCCACCAGTTTTTGAATCTCCCGCAAAACTTTGGAATTCCCACCAGCACGGCCGGTTGGGGAGGGGCTAATCTGCATAATTAAATTGCTTATTCTGCATAATTAAATTGCAACATTGCCACCACTACAACCCTGTACCAAGCTGGGGGAGGGGAAGAAAATATGGCAACAGTACAAACTGTACTAATATTGGCCTTGCCCTCCTACTAATGATAACTGGGAATAATTAACAGGTATAACAGTCTCAAGGTTTCAACCTGCTTTAGCTTCGCTAAGAACCAGACAGTTGTTTTTGCACTTCCACAATCCCTGACATGCAGTCTCTGACAATAAACTCGGTCTCCAGGCAGCGCAAAACTAAACCCGAGCTTTTACTTACGGTAAAAATACTCGGCCTTCCTCAGGAGCCATCTGCAGAAACTGGCAACACTGGTTAATATGGAATTATCTAGAGGAAGTGTTGTCTTCCGATCGAGGTTTTATATTACTATTTCTGGTCATAGTCTAGTGGCCAGCAACTTAAATTGGAAAGAATACACAGAAAACGTTGTGGGGAAGGGGAACCAAAGACTGTATTTTTCTTGCAGAACACTTAGAAGATAAAAAAAAAATGTCGTGTGACTAGGGCCTCCTGTCGAGTAGACCGTTCGCCGGGTGCAAATCTTTCGAACTGACGCCACTTCGGCGACTTGCGCGTCGATGGGGATGAAATGATGATGATTAGGACAACACAACACCCAGTCCCTGAGCGGAGAAAATCTCCGACCCAGCCGGGTCGCGCTGACCACTCAGCTACCGGGGGGCGGACACTTAGAAGATGCAACAGATCTACTAAAGACACTGCCTACGCTAGGCTTGTCCTTCCCTTTTTGAGTATTGCTGATGGTGTGGGATTCTTACCACGTCAGATTAACGGACTACATTGAGACAGTTCACAGAAGGGCAGCACGATTTGTATTATCAAGAAATAGGGGAGGTAGTGTCACCAACATAATACAGGATTTGGGATGGACAGCACTAGAACTAGGGAGTTTCTCGTTGCGGCGGGATCTTCTCACGAAATTGCAATCGTCAATTTCTCCTCGGAATGTGTAAATATTTTGCTGAGGCCGACCTACACAGGGAGAAACGATCATCATATTAAAGTCAGGGAAATCAGAGTTCACACGGACAGATATAGGTGTTCGTTTTTTCCGCGCTCTGTTCGAAAGTGGAGTAATAGAGAACTATTGTGAAGGTGGTTCGATGAATCCTCTGCCAGGCACTTAAGTGTGATTTGCAGTGTGTCCATGTAGATGTTGATGTAGCGGCAAATAGCGCACAATGTAAATGCAAAACCGAACATTCGATGTCACTGCTTACTTAATGTTTTTTGCCTTATATTAGTTCAATTGGCAGGTACATTTAACCTTAGAAAAGGTCCGAATTTAATGAAATTTTCGTATTTTGAATACAGGTAGTAGGTAGCGTAGAATCCAATTTTTCAACCTGGAGAATCCCAACCCAATTTGGTGACAGACGAAAAACCGCGAAGTTTTGGTAATTTTTTCAGTGTTTTCTCTATAATTTTTTTCCCTCGAGTTCTACGCCAAAAAACACTTAGATCTTTCTTTTAGAGCATTAAAATTCCAGCAACTTGCACTTTTTGGACGTGTTTTTACACAATATGCTTACCAAGATAACGAGATTGGAAGAAGCCTTGCCCGTCACGACGAGGCTGAGCACGCGTTTGTTTCGGCACCTGAGTGTACCAATGCTGAACTGATCTCATAACCTAGCTGTTCTAATACGGAGGATGAGCTGCGTGGCTGTCTAGCGGAGTTCTTTATTTGGAAGGCTACCTTAATTCAGCATAAGATACAATACGTCAATAATTATACTAGAATTCGCAGCGCCCCCTACTAGATAGAAGAGTACAAATCCAGTCTCATGGTTCTGATGGACCTATGTGAGAAGATAGCGACATTTCGAGTGGCACAAAACGATACAGTGTAAAGCTGAAACTTTTCGTCAACAGCTATTATTTTCCAAGTCCCTCAATTTGAAGAAGTTACTTACATTTGACTCTATTAATGTCTCTACATTCAAAACGCACTCTGCATTCAAGCCCTTCCGCAACCCCCAAACAAGAAATATCAGGTGCGTCCCAAGTTACCTCCAGAGTTTCGCATTTCGACAAGAGCAAGATAGAGGAGTTACTGATTAATTATGTGAAACATTAAGGAGACATGGGCCTTACCGCCGCCACCTCTCTTGTATCTCTCTGGACGTAGCATCCAGGTTCTCCTCTATCAGGCATGTATCTAAATTAGGGGTGTCCAATCCGCGGCACGCATGCGTCACACAGCAAGTGTCCAAGCGGTCCAAGAAGTGAGCATCTATCGTACGATCGGAAAAGGTCCATAAAATTCCGTTGATGTTAAGTTAGGATAAACTGAATATTTTCAATTTGAAACTCACGCCACACGATGCTGACCTCTCATTGGTCCATTCTTTTCTCCCCCTCAGCTGTTATTGTTAAGTGTTCAGTATATTGTACCGCCCAGAAATACTAGTCTTGTTCCAATGTGGCCCAGGAAAGCTAAAAGGCTGGAAACCAGTGATCTAAACAGTAGTCGTTTTCCATGGTGCCTGTTTAGTTTTGTGAGACGTGAGCTATGCCAGTTACAGCATATATTTGACAAGAAATGCCTGAACGGAGATTATACATATTATACAAGCTTCCACCCTTTCTCGTCCCTATTCACAGAAAACTAAATTCACAGTAAATTTACGCTTGAGAATTACGAAAGACCAGTTCTCTGCGTGGCGTTTAATTTTTGTCTGTGTGTTTCCCTGGGTATTGTAAGGAAGGCCCATTGATAAAATTTGATGTAAACCCCCGTACAACTGGCCTGATCTATGCTTTCCGAGCCTCCGTAAATCACTCCGGGTATATTTTGCGATTGTTCCCCAACAAAGCCGTGTCCAACTTCTTTTCCGTTCTTTGTCAAAACGGAGCTAGTTCTCCAGCACTAATTACCTCGCAGTCAGCATTTATTCTGTATCTGAGAAGAAAATTAGAAACAAAGCAAGAGTTTGCTGAATAAATGTTCACAATTAAAAAAAGAAAAAAAAATAGAAGCTGGTTGGTGCAACAACGGTCATGTATCCACCCTGTGGCATATACAGAGAAACCCCTCGTGCATTACGATGGTTGGTTAGAACAAGCTAACAGAGTTTCGCGGTGCCTGTGACAAAGTGTTGCTATCTCGTATGTTACCGCTATTAGATTTATCTCAACGTTAAAATCAGTGTCACGATCCTTACGCATGTCTATACCGGAAACTGAATATTCGACAAGTATGGCAGGTATCAGCTCCTCTCTTATTGGCGTCACCACGGAAGATAAATTTATGGGCGCAAACCTGAAAACATGCTAAGAACGATATACTTGTTTCTGTAAGGCGTACGCACGCCGCAGCAGTACGAATTACAAACCTAAGCGTATTAAAATGTCTTCTTCATAGCAGGTACCACAGCAATGACTTTATTAAAAGAAGATAACATTTTCCAAGTTAGCTGTAATAATGGAAAATGCCACATTCTTTTAACATTAAAAACATTTAAAATAAAAAATAACACTACAATTTGTCGGTTACAACGAGACTAAACGATTTTAGTCAACTTATAAGCAAACGTTAGTAGTTAGCAAAAGCCTTCATTTTGCTTGCCAATTAACAGCAAACCATTTCGGGAAATTTATGTGGTACACGTTTCCTATACGTGCAGACATTGATGTTCGATCAAAATCAAAATAAAAAAAAGTACAGAAGTCTGTGTCACCACAGGATACAAAAGCCATTTCTTACTGGAGAAAATACAGGGTGTTTCAAGAATGACCGGTATATTTGAAACGGCAATAAAACTGAACGAGCAGCGATAGAAATACACCGTTTGTTGCAATATGCTTGGGACAACGGTACATTTTCAGGCAGACAAACTTTCAAAATTACAGTAGTTACAATTTTCAACAACAGATGGCGCTGCGGTCTGGGAAACTCTATAGTACGATATTTTCCACATATCCACCATGCGTAGCAATAATATGGCGTAGTCTCTGAATGAAATTACCCGAAACCTTTGACAACGTGGCTGGCGGAATGGCTTCACATGCAGATGAGATGTACTGCTTCAGCTGTTCAATTGTTTCTGGATTCTGGCGGTACACCTGGTCTTTCAAGTGTCCCCACAGAAAGAAGTCACAGGGGTTCATGTCTGGCGAATAGGGAGGCCAATCCACGCCGCCTCCTGTATGTTTCGGATAGCCCAAAGCAATCACACGATCATCGAAATATTCATTCAGGAAATTAAAGACGTCGGCCGAACGATGTGGCCGGGCACCATCTTGCATAAACCACGAGGTGTTCGCAGTGTCGTCTAAGGCAGTTTGTACCGCCACAAATTCACGAAGAATGTCCAGATAGCGTGATGCAGTAATCGTTTCGGATCTGAAAAATGGGCCAATGATTCCTTTGGAAGAAATGGCGGCCCAGACCAGTACTTTTTGAGGATGCAGGGACGATGGGACTGCAACATGGGGCTTTTCGGTTCCCCATATGCGCCAGTTCTGTTTATTGACGAAGCCGTCCAGGTAAAAATAAGCTTCGTCAGTAAACCAAATGCTGCCCACATGCATATCGCCGTCATCAATCCTGTGCACTATATCGTTAGCGAATGTCTCTTGTGCAGCAATGGTAGCGGCGCTGAGGGGTTGCCGCGTTTGAATTTTGTATGGATAGAGGTGTAAACTCTGGCGCATGAGACGATACGTGGACGTTGGCGTCATTTGGACCGCATCCGCAACACGGCGAACGGAAACCCGAGGCCGCTGTTGGATCACCTGCTGCACTAGCTGCGCGTTGCCCTCTGTGGTTGCTGTACGCGGTCGCCCTACCTTTCCAGCACGTTCATCCGTCACTTTCCCAGACCGTTGAAATTTTTCAAACAGATCCTTTATTGTATAGCTTTTCGGTCCTTTGGTTACATTAAACCTCCGTTGAAATCTTCGTCTTGTTGCAACAACACTGTGTTCTAGGCGGTGGAATTCCAACACCAGAAAAATCTTCTGTTCTAAGGAATAAACCATGTTGTCTACAGCACACTTGCACGTTGTGAACAGCACACGCTTACAGCAGAAAGACGACGTACAGAATGGCGCACCCACAGACTGCGTTGTCTTCTATATCTTTCACATCACTTGCAGCGCCATCTGTTGTTGAAAATTGTAACTACTGTAACTTCGAAAGTTTGTCCGCCTGAAAATGTACTGTTGTCCCAAGCATATTGCAACAAACGGTGTATTTCTATCGCTGCTCGTTTAGTTTTTATTGCCGTTTCAAATATACCGGTCAATTTTGAAACATCCTGTATATGGTACTATGAAAAACCACAGCACTCCGTGACTGCAAAGTAACGAGAACTGACCACAGACTGCCATCTCAGTTACTATATTTTACTACCGACAATAATATGACGATATTGCCAATGTAATGCCACCAACGGGTGTCAGGTATTTCCATATATGTGCCTTTTCATGAACGGGAAGAAAAAGCATCACATGACAAACACACGTCACGATTGCTTAGTAAGTGAAATAGTGTCACAAATAGCAAATTTATGTTTTATCCCATGTATAAATCAAGCCATGAACTATTCAAAATTTCCATTCATGTCACGGAGAAAATATGAATAATGCATGGGTTATACAGGGCGATTCAGCTGGCCCTACCGCTGTCATTTTATGCAAACCGCAATGTTGTATCAGGCGTTAAAAAACTACGCGCCAGTTTTTCATACGCTCTCGCTCGCTAAGAGCGAACTGTTAGTCCGGCCGTAGTTTTCGAGTTATTCAAGAAAAACGCACAAAAGTTATGTTCAAACGCATCCCCACTCCCACACTCAACCCACACCGCTCACGATTTCTAGTATGTCTTTCATCACACTACCACTGAACAAAAATTTGTGACTTCACGAATTATTTCCCAAATTCGACCGTTTTTGGTCTTCACTGACCTGCCTTATTACGTCACCGGTTTTAGTCGAGCACTTACAAATTGTAAAATTTACATTGTAAATTTTACCTAACAATTTTGTGAATTTTAACAGCATAAAATAAACTATTACAGTGTTGTATTCGTCTGGCCTAACAACGACGAAACCGTGCTTGTAAGTGTTAATTTTGGACCGAATTGTCGTCATAATTACTTTTAGCGTAAGTTTACAAAAGTAGTTTCTCTCTAATTACTCTCATGGACACGTTTAAATTAATAAAGTTAACGAAATAGCCGACTATGTGGTGGCATAGTAGTCCAATCAATAGAGCCCAAAAAAGTTCAAATATCGGAAACAGTTGATGCAGTCGGAAATTTTGTACAGTGATAGGAGGGAGTGCCACGGACAACACACTAGAAATCCTCAATGGTGACGGATGAGTGTGGCGGTGGCGGTGCATTTGAAGGTCACTTTTGTCAGTTCTTCTTGAATAACTCGAAAACCGAGGCCTCCAGCAAAAACTTATCTCGGTACAGAATTTAACTACATGAAATGTCCTACAGAAAAGGCGCTGTTAATTTTTTCTGTAGAACTAATAGTTTGCGCATAGCGAGCGAGAGAATATGAAAATCTCGCGAGTGGTTTTCAAGGCCAGATAAAACATTGTGGGTTGCATAAAAGATAGCGGTAGCGACACCTGAATCACCCTGTACTGCACTAAAATGTCGACAAACTAATACCCAAATAACTATTGATTCGCCTAGTGGCTGCACTGGCGAAATATGGACCAGCAATAAATTTCGTATAATTGGAAATTTCTATCTACATTTTCATCAGTGTTAGGAACAACAACGAGTGTTAACCGTTGACAGCGTGCTGAGGGTATCTACATAATGCCCAAACGTGCAAGCGAATGAGTCTTTTATAAGAGAAACGAGGAACCTTCAAGCTCGCCCTCCACAGAACGTACAGCGGTTACAAGCGCGAAGCGGTATCACTGCGTAATACGTATCTACTATAACCTTAATCAATCACTGTGAAACATAAAAATAAATCAAGTCACACCGATTTATAACATACTCTTGGAGAACAAACGTACAAGACGTATTTGTGTTTGTGACGGGAAGAGGGACACCAGGATAGAGAGTGGACATGAGGCACCGGGGGCAAGGCGAGGCTGTGCTGGCACCGGTGACCAGCAACCAGGGCAGGGGCCAAGCCGCATTCCTCCGCTCGCTTCTCGCTCCGATCGCGTTCGCCAAACAAACAATATCCCAAAAGTCTTACAAGGGAATGGTCAGACTTGTCATGTCGAAACCTGTGTTGCTTTTTTTTACCACTGTGAGTTAACATTGCAAGAAGTCTGTATGCAGAATTTTAGCTGCTGACATGATCTGGAAGTCTGTAAACAATTTTATGAAGTAAGACATTATTGTCGCATGGTTTCCGTGCTTATAACTGCCTCTTGTACAACCCTGACCTCTCTCGCTACGTTATACCAACGCCATCTAGGGACAAGGTGGCGTTAGCTTCGCGCCGCTCTCTTGCCACAGCAGTGAGAGAGCTGACTCCCCTAGTGAAAGCGATCGTATGATAATTAAACATTCGTTGACAAATATGGCTGATATGTTATCTACGACATTCTTTCCAAATAGCTATGAAATAGACACAAATAAATATACGGTTTAGAACACGTCCAAATTTTATTTCTTGTAATTACCGCAAAAATGCGAAACATTGATACATTGTTCAAAACATAGGTTTTTTGCGCACCAAGAACATACAAGTAAAGACGACATATGACAGCCCTGCCAATCACAGACGTTGTTAGATGTCCGTAGACAAAACTGAGCTGGTGTTAGGAATGAATCAGGCCTAATATCAGCATATTTCGAGGAGTGCCACGCATATTTAATCAAATTCTGAAATCGTGGGGAGGAAAATTGATAATGTACTACTGATTGCAGCTTGAGAATATTGTCACGGTGATAGACAGGAAATTGCAGTGATCAGCACACAATAATTTTCTCTGTTTTCTGTAAAATGCCTTCCACTGGCGGAAAAATTCTCTGTCTACAGGTTGAATTACGTTGGTCGTGCCGGGTGGAATCTGAAGCATCTCTACTTCTTTGTCAGGGTGGGCTCGAAATACAGCTTTTAATGAATCAGACCTTTTATGACCTGACCACGAATCTAGAAGGAGAAGAGATTTGTTCCCGCAGAACGGAAGGAAAGCATGACGTATGAAAAGTGTAACATTTTCGGTTGCCATTTTTCCAGACTTCGATGTGTCTACTACAAGACTGTTTGCGTAGAACATTGTTCTTTTGACACGTGGTCCAAAACGTCCAGTTGGTTCTTGAAGACACACATAAATTTTAGGCAGCAATGAACCATCCAGACTAATTATGGGCATTATAGTGTATGAATGGGTGAGTGCAGTCGTGGACTGTGCAATCGCCTTAATATGTTTTTCCCGTTTGAATGACAGTGTTCTTTTCGCACGCATTTCTTTTTGAAAACCTGACTGATCTGCATTGTACACGTATGATTCGCTAAAACTAGCGATCTTATTTTTTGCATTCGTAAGAAAAGCTTCTATCATTTCGATTTGTGTCACTTCATTTTCCGACCTGTTTCTCGATACAAATTTTGTTATTTTTCTTGCCACAATTTTATGTGATCTTTTGAAGCGACTAATCCAACTTTGAGAAGCTGTAAATTCTTTAGCGCCTATCGCGTTGGCAATCTCTAACGCCCAGTCACTCAAAGTTGTATTGCTCACACCAAATGACTGTTGTCTGGCATCGGTAAATAACTCAAAAAGTCGCTCATTTATCTCCGTCGCAATTTCCAGTCGACTATTACGTCGTCGAGCGACTTGCTTTTTCCATCTATACAATTCACGTTCAGAACGGACAAAGCGATACTTATTTTGAACAGTACTGACACGTAGGCGTTTCTTACCACTTTCGTTCAACCAATACGTCACCGCTTTTTCTTTGTCTGATAAGGTAATTGTAGTTGCTGGTGTTACTTTCGGAGATAATTGATGATGGTACGCGGCACTATTACTCGAAGAGTCTTCACGAGTGCAACTTTCGTCGGTGTCTTCGCCGTCTGTAGAGTCACAGTCTGCAATATCGAGTGTTCCAGTTGTTTCTAGCCACATGTCTGCGCCATTTACATGCTCGTCTAGAAGTTTAACAACCATGTCGCACAACACATAGTCTTCACGCGTGTTTTCTGTTGAGTGCTTCATTTGGCGTCTGTGGTATATCTCTATGGCAAGCAGCAAAACATTTACAGGGTTCGCCATCACCTGTGAGGGGAGATTGAATGTTCACCGTAAAGTGGCTTGCGGAGTATAGATGAACATGTACAGAACATCTTTCATATTTCTAACCAGTTTCAGGACGGTATGTTACGAAATGCGTACCAGAAATTAAAAGGACGTGCATGCCACAGAAACGAATATTCGTTCCCCCTTTCCACCAAAACCTTGCAGCGATATTCCTCTTTAGTGAACGCCGCGGTAAGACGGCCGCTCTTCCCGACCATGCGCACAACGCTCGCGACTCGCCATTTCCAGGGGTGGCCAGCCGTCACTGCAAGCGCCAAGCAGGAAACACAGCCATGTTCGTGATTTTTTTTAGGGACTTCCAGTTCATGTCAGCAGCTACAATTTTGCAAACGGACCTTTTGCACAGTTAAATAACAGTGCTAAAAAAATCAATACATGTTTCGGCATGACAAGTCTGACCATTCCCTTGTTAGTTTCTTCGAGGCACATGTGAAACATGAAAAACAGCAACTGGCGTATTTCTTTCTATCCTGCCATAAGCGTTTCGTCTGTAGAAAGTATCGTAACCGTCAGCGTCACCTTGAAGAATAAATTGACCGATCCTGGACGCCTCAGGTATCACGACATTAGTCATTCATGTAGTAAATTTTTTCAACAGAACACCTTGCCTTACCTGGTCCACTTAACACCGCTTCGTTTCATATTCTGTCTGTCTATTTTACTTTTAGTTTTCTTCGCCAACAACGCAATATTAATAATCTTGTCACACATTCTTATCTCTCATAGGACAAGCGCACGCATAATAAATCGACATTTTACTCATTTGATAAGTATATGCTAACCAAAAAGTCTATCGAGAGTGACATCACGCCGGCCGCTGTGGCCGAACGGTTCAAGCCGTTTCAGTCCGGAACCGCGCTGCTGCTACGGTCGCAGGTTCGAATCCTGCCTCGGGCATGGATGTGTGTGATGTCCCTGGGTTAGTTAGGTTTAAGTAGTTCTAAGTTCTAGGGGACTGATGACCTCAGATGTCAAGTCCCATACTGCTCAGAGCCATTTGACCATTTGAGTGACATCAAATAAAGGACTGTGGTGCACACTTAAGCTTCATTTGGAAGACAGGTGGCCCAATTTAAGTTATTAGAAATAATATTATTCTAGGCATATGAGGTCATAGTTCCTCACCCAATATAAGGTTTGTTTCTTTCCTGAAGAAATGCCAACCAGCGAACAAAAAATGAAGACAGGTGGAGGCGGAGAGGAAAAGGAAATTTAAAATGGAAGATCAGATTAAAATTTGTGTGCTGCTAAATCACTGCGTAATCGATTTAAGGAAAATGACATGTACAAATGATGTCGTAATTAATACAAATGAGTATCGGTTGAGAAAAAAACACGGAAAATACATAAACATGGAGTCCCAGGAGGAATGTTAAATATTCAGGGATATGGCAGAAGCAATCATTCGAAGCAAAAAAGCCTAGTAGACATGAGCTCGAAAATGCATACAGTAACAGCTATGGACGACTGTTCATCTTCTACCGAGTAAGTGCTCGTAGATTTATGGTATGGGTTTTAGAGCCCATGTTTGCTAGACTTTTTTGCTTCGAATCATCGTTCGCGTTAGCTCCCTGAATACTGACCATTCTTCCTGGGACATCATGAATGAAAACCATAGATGATGTAGACAAAAATGGAAAGAAGAAAGAAAGTTACATAAGGGAAGAAAAGAAAGAGAAATCAAAACCAATGTTATCATCTGAAATTGTCATATCTATTCGTATAGCTTCTGGTATCACTACGTTAACGTGAGGGCTACTGGAGATCGGGAAGTGGCTCATTTTGCACAGATTGATGGAAGATATCAGGCGTGGCGTGTCTCTGGAAGTATCCCGGTATTCGAGTAACATTTTTTACAGTAAACGTAAATTAATATAACTATACGGGGATTTGAGCACAGTTTCTACCAAATACGAGCAAAATGACTTAACAGTTAAGGCTGCACACTCAGCGCGCTGTTAACCTTCTAAAAATGGCTCTGAGCACTATGGGACTCAACTGCTGAGGTCATTAGTCCCATAGAACTTAGAACTAGTTAAACCTAACTAACCTAAGGACATCACACACATCCATGCCCGAGGCAGGATTCGAACCTGCGGCCGCAGCGGTCTCGCGGTTCCAGACTGCAGCGCCAGAACAACGCGGCCACTTCGGCCGGCTGTTAACCTTCTAGATTATTTAATAAAAAGATCATAGCAAACGATGAAATTTTTTTGTTATTTACTGAAAATCGAGAGCGTACTGCACATTCCAACAATGGATTTTCTTCCGTCCACAATACCACTGCTCATAACCAAACCGGTGAGAAGGATCGAGGGCAGCTGCTGTTCAAAATAACTCTGATATCTAAAAACTCAACACCAAATTTGAATCTCTACCATCGATCCAGTTATTATAATTGCATATAATGTCTGACAGACCAGACACTACTCAAAGATATACATTTCTGTAAGAGGGCGAACTTTTGTTTCAGTGCGGATGCACTAATATCGTCCGAACTTGCGAGTAGGGGTTAATGGCCTAAGGACGCTGCATTGCAGCGTGCGGTAAGTTGGAAATTTGAGTCGGTCAAGGACCATGTCCGGATGGGCGAAGTTGTTAAGGCAACCGCTCGCGAGAAGCGGTAAATCCGGGTTCGAGTCCCGGTCTAATACAAATTTTCAACTTTCACTACTGATTACCATAACACCCCGTACGGCTGGAAGTCACGAATTCCCACCCATCCCTTCACTTTCTTTCCTCATTCTCTATTTCATATAAATCGACATAATTGTTAATATTTACCGAAAAATATTGTTCACAATTTTACAGCCTAAGGTCTGACTAATTATGCATATTGTAACAAGTATCAAACACAATTGTATTACAGCTTTGCGTCCCTTCTCTGGAGTTCTACACGCCGATCCGAAGTTTTGGTGCAAGTGGTGGTATTTCCTGACGTTTGTACTGTATTTCCATTCAAGAGCAAGTTAGACACGGCGCTCGTTCATTGCGGTCTAATGACGGCGGCGGCGCGTCATGGCACGAATTCCACGCTTCATCTTGAATGCCGTCGACGACTAACTACTGATAACCCTTACCTAACTGCCCTCCGTACTTCGCATCGCGGAACTACAGTGCCCGTTGTCGTCGACGATGTAGCCTACAATTACATCCACGAGCAACTTCATTACTGCCTGAACCAGAACTCTACCAATCAAATTTCGGAGATTGTTCCGTGATATGTTTTGAGTATTTTGCTACAAGAGGGCCGTGGTTTGCGGTGGCTCGTTACAAAGTAATTGCATTTCGATTAATTTCTTGCTCCCAATTTATCTTTGTATCTTCATTGCATTGCAAAATTCTGCACTAAAGCGCAAAGGTGGACGGTATGCGCTGTGTGTTCCATTCACTCATAAAACACTCATGGTCATAAAACAGTAATGCCGACTTTTCTCTGTGCCCAAAAGCCTGCACATTTACTATAGCTCATTTCTGTCTCTAGATTGTTTTTCCCGCAATGTTACTTGTAGGTTAACAGTAATACACAGCACTATGGATAGCTTTACGGTTAAACAATATCTGTAAGCGACCAGTTTTGCATTTCTTACGTATTGTACTGAATACTGACGCAACAGACTGAAAACGTACGTGTTTCGTTCGACCAATGCTGGATGACTCTGTTTCGTGTTGTAAGTTTTGGTAACAGCATATTACAGGCTTTTCACTGCTGCGAAGGAATTTTAAAAGAAACACACGTAACTGGAGTAACAAACGGAATTTAATTATAATTACAGTATCACTCTGTAACGAGCCACCAGATACTAAAATACTCAGAAAACACTCCCGAACAACAGGCGGAGTTCTGATTCACCATGTATAGCAGCGTGTAGCGCCGCCGTACGCCCCGATTATGGCGGCGACGAGTAATGCCCAGTATTCCTTGAGACACCTGCAATGTCGGGGAGACATGCTCAACCGTTCGCAACAACTCGCGGGGTTCCTCACAGTCACTGCTGATGTTAAGATAGTCTGCAAGGAACTATAGGCGGAAAAACGGATATACATGATCGAACAGGCCACTGCATCGTGCGCCCACGAGAATTTTATTTCATACAAATATCCGCCACGTGACAGTAGCTCTTCCATCAGCCTCCACAGTGCGTTTTTACAGGCGGGACGCATCAATTCCTGTGATGTTCGACGTACCCTCGCCCTGTTATCGGCGTATACTCCTCAATCAACGCGACCTTTTTCCATATTTCAAGCACCCCATGGCATTGTTCTTGCGACCATGCTACTGTTTGTGCCCTGCGACGTGCGCTAAAGAGAGGTACACGAACGGGGTGACGATCTCTGCGCTCCGCAGTGAAAAGACAGTTCTGGCTGAAACTGCTGCTCATCAGTTGCTAACCAACACTGACCTGGTAGGTCGTTTACTGTTGAGAGGAAGGCAGATCAAATCATCATCTGGCCATCCAGATTTAGGTTTTCTGAGGTTTCCCTAAATAGCTTACACCAAATGCCAGGATGATTCCTTCGCGCAAGGCACAGCCGATATCCTATCCCGTTCTACAACCAATCGATCTTGTGCTCCCTCTCTAATACTGTTGTCATCGGCGGGTCGTTACAGCCTAATCTTCCTTCCTTCGTTTGCAGCACTGGCCTATATGCTCTTACAATCGATTATAGGCAACAGCCGATCTCTATCTTCAATGCGTTGGTGTCCATGTCTGTCGACCCTGGCGGCAGCAAAATGGTTCAAATGGCTCTGAGCACTATGGGACTTAACTTCTGAGGTCAGCACTCCCCTAGAACTTAGAACTAGTTAAACCTAACCAACCTAAGGACATCACACACATCCATGCCCGAGGCAGGATTCGAACCTGCGACCGTAGCGGTCGCGCAGTTCCAGACTGCAGCGCCTAGAACCGCTCGGCTACTCTGACCGGCCTGGCGGCAGCAGTTTCCAAACAGTCGAAGTACTCACGATACTGCATGAACTCAGAGATGGAGTGTCTCGTGTGTCGAGCACACGCAATAAAATGTGCTGATATCGCTCATCTTGGCTCCCTGCGAGCAACTGACACGCTCTCTCCAATTGATGATGGTTTCAGTCTACACACTAGTTTAATGCAGCTCTCCACGCTGATCTACATCTATCCTTTGTAAGATTCTTCATCTCTGCACAGCCATTGCAACATACATACTTCTGAACTTGTTTATGGGAGTCCAGCCTTGGCCGCCTCCTACAACTTTTAACCCCCGCCCCCCCCCCCCCCCCGGCAAGCACACGCAAATTGCATTAGCAAACTAATGACTCGTCTTTTCTCCCCAGTTTGATTCAGTAGCACCTCATTAGTTACTCGATCTACTAAAATAATTGCTGAACAACATCGAGGAAAGGCTACAACCCTCTCTGACTTCCTTTTGTACTACTGCTCCCCTTAAATGTCCTTCGGTACTACTGCTCCCCTTAAATGTCTTTCGAAACCTTTTAACTGCAGTTTGGCTCCTGTGTAAGTCATAGATAATGTGGTGTCACCGCCAGACACCACACTTGCTAGGTGGTAGCTTAAATCGGCCGCGGTCCATTAGTACGTGTCGGACCCGCGTGTCGCCACTGTCAGTACTTGCAGACCTAGCGCCACCACATGGCAGGTCTAGAAAGACGGACTAGCACTCGCCCCAGTTGTACGGACGACATTGCTAGCGACTAGACGTACGAAGCCTTCCTCTCATTTGCCGAGAGACAGTTAGAATAGCCTTCAGCTAAGTCCATAGCTACGACCTAGCAAGGCGCAGTTAACCATATCTGGAGAGAGTCTTACTTGTATTCACCATAAACGATGTATACCAAAAGGATGGATTAAAGTTAAGTATTCCCAAAGCAACGTACTTTTCTTATTAGCATTCATTGAGCATCCTGTTTCAGACTTCACGATATTCTGGGTGAGCTTATAGCGTGCCTATTCGGCCCCTCAAAATAACACTGTGTCGGCCCCTCTGTCGACACATAACAGATAATATTTCGCAACTTGTATTTTACCTCTGCTACCTTCAGAATGTCAAATAGTATATTCTAATCAACACTCTTTAAATCTTTCTATAAATCTACAAACTTCGTAAACGTAGGTACGTCTTTCTCCAGTGTGTCTTCTAAGATACGTAGTTCCATCAGTATTGCCTCACGTGTTTCTGATCTTCCCTAACGTCGATTTCTATCGGTCATTCCATTCTTTCGTAAATAATTGGTGTGAGTATTTTTCAACCACGACTAATTAAAATAATTTGGTTCGGTTGTATTCGCACCTGCCTCCTTTGGTACTGGAATTATTACATTTTTCTTTAAGCCTGACAGTACTTCGCCTGTCTCGCTTATTTTGTACACCAGGCGGAACAGTTTTGTCATGGCTGGTTCTCCCAAGAATCTCTGATTCTGAGGAAATAGCGTCTACTCTACCGATTTTGTTTTTATACTTAGGTCTTTTACCACTCAGTTAAATTCTTCTCGCAGTATCACACCTCCTAGCTCATTTTCACCTACTTCCTCTTTCTTTTCCATAATACTGTCTTTAAGTTCGTTTCCTTTGTATTGCCATTGTACACATTCCTTCCACTTTTCAGCCGTCCCATTTTCGCTAAGTATTGCTACAACAGCATCCGAATTTAATTCAGTTGCTCTGGAGTGCAGAAAGACCCCTATAATACACGTACAGGAAAACTGTCATAGACCAAGTATTCAAGACTAAATAACAATAGTAAAAGTGATCATTCCCAGAGTGTGCCTGAGATTCGTGAGAACAACATTTTCCTTGATGATCCAGTGCAATTCACTGACTGTAGTTTAGATACGTAAAGCAGTCCCGGTAATGTGGTTTCTTATTTCAATCACAGAATATTCTAAGAAAATTAAAAAGAACGCAAAGAAAATCCTCCATGCGGAAATTTACGAGCAGCATCTCATTTAATTTCACTTTGCATATATGTCCTTAGCAACTGCTGAAACACGATAAGCTGTATACGTAGGTTATGTATCGGCACAAGTCAATAAGGTCAGAGACAATTGTGCCTTAATGGCCACATGATACCGTGAGGGCTCCGGTAGGTCATAGTTCCCACAGACAACAGGTAACATTACATACTAAACACACGAGCCACCGATTACATGCTCGACTTATCCATCATTTCTCTTGTGGAAAACATTGCGACATACTATCCCGGCGAATGGCTACTGTGCTTCCATAACTACGACTGCCTAGATGCAGATGCTGTTAGGCTTTGATGATATTTTCGGATATCTTCTGTTGTCCCACAGGATTCGGTAAACAGAGAAAGGAGTTAGCTTGTTCTCTGGATGTATGAGTAACTAGACCCACCAATAGCACACAAAGAAAGAGATATGTCTCAGATTCTTATTAAGAACTACAGGCATAATATTTAGGTAACACCCTTTGCCATCCCAAAGTCTTTAGCAGCGGTGGCTGTCATCGGCACCACAGCTCTCCCAGTTTGCGTGTGTTATTGTCGAAATACCACGTCGAAGGAGCGCAATGTGTCGAATTTGTTGTGGGTGTTGTTCACGTCCATTCACTGATGACAAGATACGTGAGTCGAGGTCCCAGAAGAGATCGACTGCTGACTTACAGAATGCACCATCATGACATCCAGTGCAGTATTTAAGGGATACCACAGCAAATATTAAACCAGTGGTCTCGTCTTTACGATAAACAAGGCTCAACTCCCCTTCCGCTCACACTGATTTAGATGTTCCGTGGCTTTCTTAAACCATTTCAAAAGACCGGTATGTTTGTTTCAAAATGCCAACTTTTCCTGTGTGTCGGAGCCAGATACTAATTCTGATGACCTCTACATCGACGAAAGGGAAAATTCTTTTAACATATCGAGAACATGATATGAATGAACAGCATAGTGCGCAAACAGCATTCTTATGCTTTAGAACGTGACAAAATTATGCAACAGCGCATGACTGCTCCCCATCTGTCACAACATCGCGCTACTGACACACCTAGCTAGGCTGTTTCAGAAACAGTGAAACTTCGTATCAGATCAGCCACACTATACATCCAATAGTAGCTGTAAATGTTCCTTGGTGGTTATCGTTGTTTTCGTTTGATACAGCTCTCCACGCTGGTGTCTCCTGCCCAAGCCTCTTCATCTCTGCGTTAAGTACTGTAACATATATCCGGTTGAACTGCTTGCTGTTTTCATCCCTTGCCGTGTCTCGACAATTTTTTATCCTCCACACTCCCCTCCAGCATCAAATTGACGATTCCTTGATGCCTCAGCATGTGTCCCATCAACCGATGTCTTCTTTCAGTCAAGTAATGCTATAAATTTCTTTTCTCCCCATTTCAATTTGGTACCTCCTCATTAATTACGCGACCTAACCACCTAATCTTAAGCAGTATTCTATAGCACCACCTTTCTATTCTCTTACTGTCTGAATTGCTTATCGTCCACGTTCCGCTTCCGTAGGCTACACTCCAGACAAATACTCTCTTAAAACTTACATTTATATTCGGTGTCAACAACTTCCTCTCTTCCAGAATGCTTTCCTTGCTACAGCCAGTCTGCATTTTATATCCTTTCTACATCGCGTCATGGTATGCGATATATAAAAATAAATAAATAAAAATAAAAAATAATATCTCAGGCACCACGACGTAAATTACCACAAATTGTGAGAGTGAATAACGCCTTCGTCCTCCTCTGGCCCTTACGCAAGTAGTTATTCGGCTTATCATTGATTGATAAGAGTTGTTGGATGTCCCCCTGAAGGACATCACGCCACATTCTGTCCATTTGGTGCGACAGATCGTCAAAATCCCGAGCTAGTTGGAGGGCCTTACCCGTAGTGCTTCAAACGTTCTCAATTAGCGAGAGATCCAGCGAACTTGCTGGCCAAAGTAGGGTTTAGCGACCATGAAGACAAGCAGTAGGATCTCTCGCCGTATGTGGGCGGGCATTATTTTGCTAAAATGTAAGCCCCAGATGGCTTTCCATGAAGGGCAACAAAACGGGGCGTAGGATATCGCCGATGTACCGCTATGCTATAAGGGTGCCGCGGATACACCCAAAGGGGTCCTGGCATGAAAGAAATGGCAATCCAGAGCATTAAAACTCCTGGTTGTCGGGCCATATGGCTGGCGACAGTTCAGTTGGTATCCCACCGTTGTCCGGTGTTTTTACAGACATATCTTTCCTGGCCATCGGAGCTCAATTCGAAGCGGAACTCATCATTGAAGACAAGTCTTCTCCAGCCAATGTGACTCCAGGCAGATGAGGCTTCTGGGGACACCCTCTTTTCATAGCAGGACCCCTTTGGTTGTAATCCGCAGCACCCTTGCAGCACAGCAGTACGTCGACACCCCATTTTGCTGCCCTTCATGGCAACCCATTCTGGGCTTAGATTTCAACAAGATAATGCTCACACACACACGGTTAGTTTCTATTGCTTGTCTTTGTGCTTCCCAAATCCTACCTTGGGCAGCAAGCTCACCGGATTTCTCCTCAATTAAGAACGTTTGGGGCATTATGGGCAGGGTCTTCCAAACCTCTCGGGATTTTGACGATCTAATGCGCCAATTGGACAAAATTTGGCACGACATCCCTCAAGATGGCCTCCAAATATGCTATCAATCGATGCCAAACCGAATAACTGCTTGCATAAGAATCGGAGGAAAGCGAATGAATTATTAACTTGCACAATTTGTGAAGTTTTTTCTCTCTAATAAACAATTCAATGTTTCTGAATTTGTAATCTTTTATATCACATCTATTGATTTCCGTCCCATCTGGGTAATTCCTTCGTGGTGTTTTTTTTTTTAAATGTATATTATCACAAGACACAGTGCTATAGTTCATACTTGTCATACCATCGATCATGATTGCATTACCGAGTATAAACAGGTCCGAAACGATGAAACACGCCTTGATATTCTTTCTAACATAATAATAATAATAATAATAATAATAACTATCATTATTATCATTATGTTGACTTCACGTATGGTCTGCAAACAGTAACACGGTTTTAATGTCATCAATGTATTACCCGAGGATTTTTCTTCACATTTCAAGTTAAGTGTTTGAGTAACGTTTTTCAGTTTAGAGTTAATAGACAAATACTTGGAAATGATAATGTGGTCGAATCTGGCAATAGGTTATTCGTAATTTGTCTTCCGCATGTCCCTACAAATGTTTCCATCGCTCTATGATCACTCGCTTTCATGGGGGCCTTCTCAGGTAGACAAAGTTTAATTATAACCACCCTGCAGAACATGTTAGGCACAACAGGAATTAACAAAAAAATTCGAGTTTCAGATATTTGTTCTAAGTTTCATTGTTTCGGAAACTGAGCGAAATTATTTTCACTGATTTGAACTAGATACTTTTTATGAACTGGACCAAATTTAACTAAAAGGAAGGTCCTAATCAATGAATGACACACATATTGAAGACGATGATGATCAACACATGACTAGCGAAATTACGACCAATTTCTGTTGATTTTGCTGTAGCGCGAAAGTACCGGTCCCGTTTCGTACAGAACCACACTTCACTTCAATGCATTTGTGCAAAACAACAAAAACCGAATACTTCTGACGAACAATTTATGATACTTCACACGATGTTAGGATCTGATGATTCGGAAACGGGTTTGCGAAGCATTTACTATGAATGAATTTATCCAGAAGTTGCTAGCGTGCCACACGCAAAGGTCGTAGAGCAACACTACGCCTCCACTGATACCAGAAGAACGGTAGAGCTTAAATTAATAACAACACCAGTAACGACGATGAAGCCTGGCTGAGACACCAACGCCGCGTCATTTCGTGTCTTCCCGTGAAAACTGTATCGGATAGTAAACGTATAACTGGAAGATCGTACACGTACTATAACAATTAAAGCTCCCCAATACAGTTTCAAAACATATCGAGAGAAAATCATTAATTGTTATACAAAAAGTTTTTTAAATTCTGAAAGACGAAAATTTAATCTATTCGCACGGGCAGCAACAACTTAATGCAATTTTTTCTTTATTTGTATTGTAATACACCAGATTGTTAAAATGTGTTTATTATTACCGGAACAGCAGATACAGGCAAAACAAGTGAAAAGCACAACAAAATAGTACAAAGACCTGCAAGTATTAAGAAAAGGTTTCACTAAAATATCTCAGAATGTATCCGATAATAAACGATGGCAGTGAAGAGAAGAGGAACTAGAACAAAGTCTACTCAAAGCCAAATCAGAAGACCATCATCCATCATTAGAATACAGGGCATACCTGCTACCTGCGATATGTATGACCAAATACCTAATTTTTGCTGTATAAAATCGAAGTGTACAAAGCCATACCCCATTTAATCTGGTGACTAAAATTGCTCAAAATTAAAGACATTGTATTAGCTTATGATATTAACACTGTAAACACCTTAAAGCACAATGAGTGGCCAAAAAAAGTTCATGTGCCATTACATTGTGCGCTAATACATTATGAAGTGAAAAGTGACAGTGGTATTCACAGTGGTATTTACAATAGAGTTTTATATAGCAGTTTTATGGCAGCTCTGTCATTTACAAGCAGAAAACTGTGAGTTGTTTGAGTGGTTGTTAGCCAGTGAGAGCATCAGTTAAATACGAATGATATATGCTGTCAGGCAAGTGTGTCCAATGTCACACAGAATCTATAGTGAAATAATTGGCGATGTGTTGTAGCAATTGTTGAAAGCTCTCTGTTAACTGACTTCAGTAGTACTATAGCCAAAAAATTATTTCAACACACTAAACTCCCAATTACGCCATGTGTACATAACCTGAAGAGTATCACATACTCATTTTCACACAAAATGTCCAATGCAGTGCATATTTCACAAAAAAGTAAAACCATTACAGCTCAGTAACAATGTAGAGGCAGTAGTCATGTCAAAGTTTTCTTTTAGTACCATTGTCCCTTGGAGTCTAATCCAACACTATGGAGTGAAAGCATTTGTGGAATTTAAAAGATTGAGGAACAATTAGTCATATGATGAGGCTATGAATCTACCTGTGAGATGTACACAATGACTGAATTGAACAAAAACTACCCACAGAAATGCAAGGCTCCTGTTATGAGCTTTAACTATAAACAAATGTTCAAGGTAATTGCTTTTGTCATCATCTTTAATCTGAAGCTGGTTTCATGCAGCTTGCCGTACTAGTCTACCCAGAGCAAGCCTCTTCATCTCTGCATATGTACTGCAGCCTACATCCATTAGAAACTGCTTACTGTATTCAATCCTTGGTATCCATCTACAATTTTTCAGCAGTAGCTACTTCCTTTCATTACCACATTAATAATACCTTGATGCCTTGGGATGTCTCTCATCAGGTGAGCCCTTCCTTTAGCAAGTTGTGGCAGAATTTTTTTTTTTTTTATTTTCCAATTCAGTGCAGTACCTCCTCATTAATTATTCAGTCTATTCTCTTCTTGTCTCAACTGCTTATTGGTCATGTTTTACTCCCAGACAAGGGCTCCACTCCATACAAATACCTTCACATGGCTGAACGTATTTGTCTAAGTGTAGACTTGCACAGAAGTGGAAATGTGGACAATAAGTAGCTTAGAAGAGAATTTCTCTTTTTAAGAAATTCTTTCCTTGCTACTGCAGTCTAACCTAATTCCTTCAGCATCACTAAGGGGTGGAAATATATCTTCTTTGTCAAAATGGTATTGACAACATGAGAATAAATAATATATTTAGACAAAAGAATGAAGAGCATTGCAGAAGTTATTTGATGTAACTCTTATATTTGGATGATACTTTCTGCAAACATAAATAGCTGTGGAATGTTGGAAGATATACCAATTACACAAGTAGGGATTGCATACAAACAGAAATCCATACCAAAGAAAGATGGAATTACATGAAGCCAACTTTGACAACTAATAACAGTGTACTTGAGCTGTTAAACTGGCATAGAACTGAAAAGTTCTATACAACAGGTCCACTTTTCCACACTGCAGACAAGTTTTTTGGTTACAGTGGGATGAAGTCTTTACTATAAGTGCAGACTAAGTTGACATTCGGTGCAGTGGCTGATGAGAGCAACTGTAAATGGGAAATGCCTTTACGGTTGCTCCCACCGGCCACTGCACAGAGTGTCTACTTTGTTTGCGCGTATAATACTCATACTACTTCTTGACAAAGTATGATCAAATACATGGGACATGAGCTGCTGTTTTAGTACTTAGCAAGTCTTGTCTTCCATGATTAATGGCATAATTCATTTCAGTTCAGACTGGGAGAGGGACTACTGTTTCACTCATGGTTTTAGGGGAAATTTTTAAAATGCTGTATCCCTGGAATGGTTCTAGATATTTTGTTGCTTTTCATTTGAAATACAATAACTTTATGATTAAAATAACATGCTTAGTTTGGAAATATGTCTCTTGCTGTAGCCTTCTGGATTTTTTTTTTTTTTTTCAAAAATGCCAATCTGAGATAATTTAATGTTTTACTTTTGATCAATAAAAGGAGAGCTTCCACTTTTCAGTTTAATAGGTTTCATAAATAATGCTTGTTTATATTTTCATGACTAATTTCTTTACGGCACGTGTTTATTGATAACTTCCTTGTTTCAGTGTTTATTGCTAATTTCTTTTTTGCTGCTTTTCATTGCTAATTTCTTTATCCCAGAGCTTCGAAGAAAATATGAGAATCTAGATAATTATGTGTTTGGCCTAGCATATAAAAGGAAAGACATTTAATTTGACAGTTCAGTCATCAAGAAGCGAATGAAGAGAGCTGTTGACCACATTTGTGGTCCAACAGTAACTATATGCTTTTGCGATGGTGAAGTGTGCTGGCTATTTATATAACAATAAAAGGGTGATGGATAGGACAAGAAAAGAAATAGACTTTCTTCATGTTCAGAATAAGAGTGCTTATTTCAAAAGACTATTTCAAAGTCAATATGTTTCCAGTGATAACTTTCCATGTTCTAAATGCTTTGACAGAATGTCAACAATGGGAGTAAAGTTACATTTCCTGAATCAGACAACTAAATATGTAGGTGTTAGTCGCACTAAGAAACCATGATCAGTGAATTCGAGCCGTAAGCTGTATGCGTCAAGAAAGCTCAGAGAAATTACTGAAGCTGTGGTGAGTACACCAAAGCAGTACTGACCATACTCTTCAAACAAGAAATTCCATCTTCAGAAGAAGATGAATCACAGGAAACTTGCCCAACTTGCCAGTTCATGTAAAACGTCAATTCAACTGTTGAATTGGGTGCACCCCACACTGAAAAGGTGCAAGTCCTATTAATTACCACAGACTACTTTTCAAAGCAAAAGAATTTGCACCATATTCTATCCACATTAAAATACATGGTGGACAACACAAAATATGCAAGGTCTGTAAAAGGAGTGTTTGGAAGACCAGGTGCTAATAAGCATACTGTGAATGAAGCACATGTTCATATTGCACAGTCATTTTATCTGGAAGATAATTGGGGCTGTCCTTGCCAGAGTGAAAAAAGCCACTTTCACTGTAACTGCTAAAGGACAAAAAGTGTTGAAAGTGAAAAGATACATGACCCTCAGTATTAAAGAAACATTCGCCATATACAAAAAGGAATATACAATATTCACACTGCATGACAAAAATTTTATGTACCACATCGCAAATGGGTCGTTCCAAACCCACATGAGACATCTGTTTGTATGTGTGGTACCTTTGAAGAACTTACTTGAACACATGACATATGACACCTTGGTTGGATGTGTCAAGTCATACATCATCTGTTATATCAAGCGAGAGACCTATTTGTTACAGGAATATGGTGACTGCCCTGCAAAAGACTGACTCACTTTATTGACACTTGGTCCGGGAAACATAGAGAATAGCTCTTCAGTAGTTATACAGGGTGTTACAAAAAGGTACGGCCAAATCTTCAGGAAACATTCCTCACACACAAATAAAGAAAAGATGTTATGTGGACAAGTGTCCGGAAACGCTTTATTTCCATGTTAGAGCTCATTTTAGTTTCATCAGTATGTACTGTACTTACTCGATTCACCGCCATGATTTCATAGGGGATACTCTACCTGTGCTGCTTGAACATGTGCCTTTACAAGTACGACACAACATGTGGTTCATGCACGATGGAGGTCCTGCACATTTTAGTCAAAGTGTTCGTATGCTTCTCAACAACAGATTCAGTGACCGATGGACTGGTAGAGGTGGACCAATTCCATGGCCTATACGCTCTCCTGACCTCAACCCTCTTGACTTTCATTTATGGGGACATTTGAAAGCTCTTGTCTATGCAACCCCGGTACCAAATGTAGAGACTCTTCGTGCTCGTATTGTGGACGGCTGTGATACAATACGCCATTCTCCAGGGCTGCTTCAGCGCATCAGGGATTCCATGCGACGGAGGGTGGATGCATGTATCCTCACTAACGGAGGACATTTTGAACGTTTCCTGTAACAAAGTGTTTGAAGTCACGCTGGTACGTTCTGTTGCTGTGTGTTTCCATTCCATGATTAATGTGATTTGAAGAGAAGTAATAAAATGAGGTCTAACATGGAAAGTAAGCGTTTCCGGACACATGTCCACGTAACATATTTTCTTTCTTTGTGTGTGAGGAATGTTTGCTGAAAGTTTGGCCATACCTTTTTGTAACACCCTGTATAGCAACAAGGGAGGAAAACAAACTCATTAAGAAAACTGCTGTGACTTACAACTTCATTGATGAATGAAGAAAACGGACAGTGAAATCAATAACACACCAACATCTGATGAAATTGCAACAACACCAACAACTACAACGCACTGCAGAAGTGAAAGGACATGTACAAGTTGAATAACTATGTTTAGTGTTTCACTGTGATTTTGCTGAGAATGGGCATTTGATTCTGCACAAGAAGTACAAGGGTATCATTGGAGGTAATGACTAAGTTTTACAGGAGCAATATATTTTCGAAACAAGATCAGAAGCATTCCAGTTATAAGTGATGACAGAGGACATGATTCAGCAAATGCATTGTTGGCAATGTGCAAAATTTGTCAACACATGCAATCACAGGCAGAAAATACCATCCTAGGCACTTCAAGACCCCGTTACCAACTGTTTTAATCGACTGAATCGTTTGTGCCTGTGGAGTACATTTACACTGTTACTGGTCACAGGAAGGGGCCTCCTGAAAGTGTAGACAGCCTGCTCAAGAACCACACAATATAACAATATTTCCACCCCAAGGAAAACCTCAATTCAGAATGCAACGGATTGTACAAGAGTTGCAAAGTTGTCTGGAGATGAAGTTAAGAATTCCACCAGACGAAAATAAAGAAAGAAGAAATTTAATTTGTTCACCACAAATCTCAGAAATGGCAGAACAAGCAGATTCACAACCAGGGATGTTTGTGGCCTGTGTATACGACTGTAACTGGAGAATTGCAGAGGTTGCAGGCATCAGTTATGCATTAACTACTACCATTATAAACATTATGCTACCACATGGACCATTAACTGGATATAATTTTCCAGCTGCAAGGCAGCAACACAACCATTTGTGCTCAGTTCTGGTTCCAATGTTTTAAAGACTGTAGGTGCCACAGTTCTACTGTTTCAATAGGAAGGGATCACTCAATATCAAAGGAGGATACAGATGCAGCTGAACACATTTTTTTAAATATTGACTTGCAATTTTCAGTTCTAAGCAAAGAGCACAAGATGTTGTCTGCTTTGGAACCTGTACACATATATTTTGGAATGATTTAATGTGTAAGAAAGCAATGTCTATTCATAATCTTTGAGGAGAAATAAAACTCCATGTCAAATAAGACTAGCTTCTGATTTCATGAGGCCAATATGCCATAGGCTAATGTGGTAATGGAAACTGGTTTAATGTAAAGCAGAATTTTCAGTTGTTAATAAAAGCTGTTACACCAATGAGCAGAGGTTCTTCTTTTCATGGAATGTAGTCCTACTGATTAATACCCACTAACAGATGATGGTGATTGGCTTGTAGGGCGCTCAACTGTGCAGTCATCAGCGCCCGTACAAAGTACCAATTTTTTCGCAGCCCTGTTTTGACACAATCCAATTTAGCCACTGTCACAAATGATGATGATGATGATGATGAAATGATGAGGACAAAAAACACCAAGTCCCCGGGCAGAGAAAATCACCAACCTGGCCAGCAATCGAACCCGAGACCCCGTGATCCAGAGGTATCAACGCTAGTCACTAGACCACGAGCTGTGGATCCCACCAACAGAACAGGGGGAAAAAGGGCATATAATAAATATAAATAATAATATAATTTTCAAAAATTCAGTAGGCTACAGCAAGAGAATGTAGAAACATATTTCCAAACTAAGGCTGCTATTGTAATTATGAAGTTATTATATTTTAAATAATAATAAAAAGTATCTAGAACTGTTCTGCAAAGATAAAGATTTTTAAAACTTTTCCCAAAATCTGCACGTGTGAAATGGCAACCAAGGTGTCATCTTTTACAGCTCATACCTTGGGCCAGGAATATTTTTGGAGAAAATGAAGAAATTGGGTTTCTTACTGGGACCTGAATTATAAGATATGTTAAATTCAACAACATCTGAAAAAATGAAGGTAAGATTCGTTCTTAGCCTGCCTGAGTTGATATACACTATACCTAACACATATTACCAATAACTTAGAAAACACGAAATATGACACAAAGGGTTCCCATGTGGGTTTGATTCTGATAGTGTCCCCTGCTGATAACCTTAGCTGTGATGAACAAACTGCTCAAGTTTGTAACCTGAGGTCTAAAGTGGATTGAAAGGAGACAATCTGGTTGAGTGCAGATGAAGCAAACAGATGTAAATACAAAATAAAGGTTGCGGCAACAGACAGATCTGTACTGTAGCCAGAGGTCTACATTAATTTCACATTTAATGCACTTCTCATAATAAATATTACCTAAAAGTGAAAGATACATTCATAAAAGCTATAGCACATAATAGATAAATCTGCAATACTTTACTGCATACTAGGTATGGTCTATGTATATTGTACAACAACTATGAAAAATTCAAGTGGATGGGCTACTACATTACTTTCACTACATATGTTCATTAATCGTAATTCAAGGAACACAAATGATACCTACATTCCTTATAAGTTGCATTATGAAGTACAGATAAGCTTCCATATACACTAATTTTGGAGAGAACAACAATAAAACAAACTATGGAGAGAAGAACCTACCAAGGAATACCAATTTGAGATGACGTATGTTGACAATAAAAAATACCATGTTATCTGCAACAGAGATGGCTACTTCAGACAAGATAGGCTATTTCCTGCTGCAGGAGGAGGAACAAGAGATCTTGAAAGACATCTAGTTTTGGAGACACAGACCAAGATAGGATTTGAAGGAGAGTCTAGAACTATTCACTCAATTCTGGCCTGTGACTTCACTCCTCAGCTGTGAGCCATGTCATCATGTGTTTACAATGTGAAGGATGAAAGAAGCAGATTATTATATGTCATCTGTGGTAGTCTTTGTAACTGGTGCAAGAAGCTGTTCCAATTTATATTATCTGTGTATCAGTTGTATGCTTAAAAGGAAGCAACTGGGTGAAAGAAGTCAGAATGAGTGAAAAATGTCTTTGCACAGCAGGGTATGATAGGTGATGCCACAGGAAAACAAAACCACGGCAGTGAGTGTTGGGTATCTGCGTGGTTTGTTGGGTGTCTGCTACGAAGATGTGATAAAATAAAAAAATTACACATTCATATTAGCACGTTTCAGCATCACATTTGTAAAAACAAAGAGTAAATTTAAGCAAAACTTAACACACCTGGATTAAGTAACAGAAGAAAAACATAAGAAATACAAAAAGCATCATAACACCTATCACTTGAAATATAAACAGAGGAATGAACACAAAACCAGAAGTAAAAAATCATACACAATGGAAGACATTTGTGATACCAATTATCAATCTGAAAATGTCAATTCATAGACTGGTTTGTAAAAAAACAAAACAGTTTACTTGACATGGCTTCCTTGTCTCATCGAGCTGACCTACGTTTTCATGTGTAAGCACAATGGTATAATGTGGCAAACAAAAAGCACTATAAAAGTGACATTCATATTAAGTGCCAAAAGATAAGACTAACCTTATTTTACTACAAAGTTGACAGGATGTTACCTCTTAACAACTTGCACGTAACAAAACACCACGAATGTAAGCAACTTACAGGTGTTTATACATGACTTGTTTAATGTTTATAACCCAATGAAATATTTTCTGTCACACAGATGTAGGTGCTATAATAAATGACAAACATTGTTGGAAGACATCAAACTGAAACACTCATAGGACTACTGGGAAATGACAGTAACCTAATGACAGAAATACACGGCCAAAAACATACTGAACATTAATGAAGAAAAATCTACCTCTGAAAGAAATTTTTGACTAGAATCAAGTACACTGGAAATTTCTTGCATATTACACTATTTTACTTCAAATACCAATAGGAGTCTGAAAGGACTAAGCCATAATATTACTTTGGATTCACTGCAAATTGCACAAGCGACTGGATATGAAAGCAAGAAAGAACAGAGTTTATGACAGTGGTGCTTCGAGCTTCCAACAGAGATGATTTGTTACATGCATATTTTTTTTAGGTATGTCCACAGCTTTTCACAGTGCTGATCATAAAATACTGCTAAATGAATTAATATGACTATGTATAAGAGGAATAGCTTATGAGTGGTTCCAGTCATACTTGAAAAATATGGTGTAAAAGTGGATCAATCATCAAACCCAGAACATTAACATGCAATACTGACTAAAAGTAGTAGTTGGTCTAGTTGCAAAGACATATTCAAAAAGTTGTGTTTTCATAATGTGCCAAATCAGTTCATCTACCAATCCACTGCAGACATCAGGAAAAATGTTAGTAAGGATGAAAAAAAAAATAGCTCCAGACATGCTCATGGAACAAAAGCCAGTTTGAACTTACATCTACCAAGGAATAACAAATAAAAGAATTAAATGAGGATTTTCTGTCAGGGATTAAAATAGTGCAATAATCTGCCCAAGGAAAAAAAAGAGACAATTAGAATAAATTTATTTAAACTTCTTTAAGTAATGCTCTCTACATGAAAAATTTTACTTCCAAGATCGATAGTGTATCGTTTTCTCACAATTTTTCTGAGTTCAACATGTCAATCATGAGAGCAGATACAGGATTAGACAGGCACAAAGGAAGATATGAAGATATATGAGAGACTTTGTACTATAGTCATCTACAAGTGTCTGTGGTGTGTATAACGAGAAGATCAAGAGACAAAATTAACAGCATATAACAGTTTCTTACATTGCCAAGTTCACATGTTCCAAGTATGTGCAAACATAAGAGAACTGTCCAGTAGGTACACGCAAACAAGGTAGTGCATTTGTCACCACAGAGGCCTCAAATTTCTGCCATACTGATTTAAGTTTTCCTAAACCACTGTAGGCAAATGCCATTGCTGAACACCTGTCTCCACTCCTTTAATACATGTGTATATTCTATGTCTGTCTGTATGGCTTATGTTTTCCATGTATTAAGCTGACACAGCCTACTTCATTATAAATGTTCTTTGGACGAATAAGTTACTAAGACTAGCTGCTATCTGAAATCAAAAGACCACAGATCAAATGTCTGAAAGCCTGAAAACACCCAAAACCATACCTACAGTTGTAGTTTTGAACAATTTTCAGTGAAACTGCTTTGGTCCTTCACAGGCCTGCAGGTACCACTTAGTCAAACTGGTAGCAATTTATGTCTGTAAAGTGAGTGAATGCATAAGAATTTGTTTTTATTGCATGAAGAGTGTAGATGGGAAAGTATAACAGGGAGGATTTATATGTTTACCAGTATGAAAAGTAAAGGGCCAAACACCTACTTCTGCACAACAAGATTAACTTTACCTTCTAATTTAAAACACTGAAGTATCACATAGCATTAACATTTATGCAATCAACGAAATGTGACAATATTTTTAAGTTGTTCACACTGGGTACTCCACCACAAAGCACGACTGCCACAGTTGTTTATCTCAAATAACATTACATGCCCAAAACATTTTAATGTGGAGAAAAACAACATCATGTAATATAAAACAAAAACAATTACTGAAATCTGCACCACTACACAACCTACAATCATTTCCTTCTGAAGGCAACAGAAGACAAATAACAAACATAGAACATTGCCTGAATGAAATCAAACTGTTTTTTATGGGGGACCACATGAGTCATGTATCTCAAATTAATTGTGGTTTTTTGGATGAAAACAAATAATCACAGACTAATTATCTTGGTATTACACTAAGCACAATAACAATAATACCAACGTTTTAAGACTAAGGAGACCGACTTCTACTGTCCCTCTGTGCTCTGAACCTTGTTCGTTCATTAATTTCACAAATGTAAGAATAACGTTAGTAATACCAGGGAAAAATCTGCTATATTTTCCCTCAACAGACTTGTGTGTCTTAACAACTGAAGCTACGAATATACTCATCAGTACTTCATTTTATATATTCCGAGAACAACAAGTACAAAATTTCAAAATATACAATACTCTGCTTTTATGAAACGTTTCTATCATCCCTTGTACACTGCTAGGTAGGACCAATCACTCGATACATTCTGTAAACAACGTACGGTGTACTTACAGCTGAATTTCCTATTGCAACAGGACGTGAAAGGTACATCCAACGTAGGTTAATGATATAACCAATGCAACGTAGCAATGTAGCTTCGCGACATTAATGAAGTAAACATGTACATGTGAAAATGATGCACAAAAGCCTCCTGGGAAAGAAGCTTTGTAGCAACCTCACATTTTAACATCTACGTTTAACGCCTTACTACTGAAGCTACGAGACGTGTATTTTTTAGATGGTTCCTGCCTTATATGCACTTGCCATGCGTGATACCACGTAACTTAACCTATACACTTCCACCAAGGGAACACCTATACGAGGGAACAGCTGCAAATTTGTCACACTTACCAGCATCTATTGTCTTCAGTGTCACTGGATTTCCGTTTCTACAGCAGTGATTCAGCCACGCCACAACATCCCTTTGAGTGTAACCGGCAACTTTCTGTCCCTGGATCTCTAACACAACATCGCCTTCATTCAAATTTCCACTAACATAATTCACTTTATTTTGCACAATATCACTCACATAAGCAAATTCACCATTATCTGAACCGCCATGTATGGAAAAATTTAAACTACCATCGGGCCTGGCAGTAAGAACAGTTTCACGAACACCTTGTCTCCAGTGATCTGCAGATTCGGGAGAACCAATAGCTGATCTCGTCTTGTTCGGAGTTGTAGGCCTCTTCTGGCCAGATTTCAGCATTATGACATACTTTGCAACATCAGGTCAATTTGTCCAGTAAACTTTATAACACAGGTCACTGCCTACATTGCAATAACATCGATACGTTCTCATGCATTAGTCACAACTTTACAAGACAAGAAGCCATGTTGATTGTTTTTCTCTTCTGGCTGTTATTCACTCAAGTTGCTTCCATATCAACACCAAATTCCTTCATTATTATTAGTATTCGTTCACATATGCACACGTGCACATTATCCGTTACTGTAAACAAACATGTATTTGACACATATCACACCTGCTACCAACTCCAACGATATACATCTGTCAAACATTTCCTTTTGAATTGTGACCTAGTTACTGTTTCAAACACGCATGCGCAGATACCAGATGCACTAAAGGTCGACATAACGTAAGCGTTTACCTCATGAATGTCTACTTTATTGATAATATTGTAAACATTTATGAAAAAATTTGTTTTACCAAAGTTGACGAAAACCATTACGAATTTACTGTTCAGTGGTTTCATGAACTTTTAACTTCGATATAATCGTCATAGATATTATTTTCAAATTTGTATTTTTCAAACGCATTTACACATTACGTTGATAAAGAGCGATATAGCCACGAAAGTAGGCCGCACCTTTTACTTTGAACAGAGAGGAAAGAAAGAAACTCAGAGGAGGACAATTTATGTGACATTACCGATTTACAAAAACTGCTCACAATATAACCGCACCTAATAACTTCTTTATGTGTGTTTTCTAGGTTTTCTTTTTATTCTTCTTTGTTTTTTGAGTCATCAGACCTCTAACTGGTTTGATGTGGCCGCTACAAATTCCTCTCCTGCACTAACCACTTCCACTGAGAGTAGCACTTTTACCCTACGTCCTCAATTATTTGTCGGATGTATTTCAGTCTCTGTCTTCCCCAACAGTTTTTATTTTCTGCAGATCTCTCTGTACCATGGGGGTTATTCCCTGACGTCTTAACACATATTGTGTCATCCTATCTCTTCTTTTTGTCAGTCTTTTTCCATATGTTCCTTTCTTCAGTGAATATGCAGAGAACCTTGTCATTCCTTCTCCACATAACTTTCAGCGTTCTTCCGCAGCACCAGCACGTCTCAAACGTTTCGATTCTCTTCTGTTCCAGTTTTCCTATTTTCTTTATTATTTATTCGTATGGCTCAAATTCAGTTTAAAAATACAGGTATATAACAGTAGTATATGTATATAACTTGAATATTCTTGTTATAACGCTAAATGAGCTAGCTAATCGGCAGCCAGACCAGATATTAGATTTCCTGGTTACAAATATCCAGACCAATCAAAATCAAAAAGCCTTAAAAACGCACCTTTTCAGGACCAACTGATTAAAAGATTTGGCCCTTCTATCCGAGTATGCCATCCAGACATAGAAAGCATTATCTGAGCTAAAACCGAGTTTTTCCATTGTTCATGATTCACTACCTCACAATTCTGTGCTCCAAACGTATATTCCCAGAAATTTCTCTCTCAAATTAAAGCCATGTTTGATACTAGTGCTAGTCTGCTTTTTCTGTCCAGCTTTATCTGTTATTGGTTATTTTGCTTCCTGGGTACTACACTGATAGCAAATTATGCTGGAACATCCATACAGAAAAGCTTCTCAGTAAATTGGCAAGAATTTTTTATCTCTTAAGGAAACTGAAGGATTGTGTGAATAAAGAGCTCATGTTTATGGCATACTATGCCTTTTTCCATACACACTTGCATTATGAGGGAAACACTGCTGGGGCAAAAGTGTTGTTTGTCTGGCAGTAAAAAACCATCATATGTACACTGATCAGCAAGAACGTTATGACCACCTACCAACAGCTGGTATGTCCACCTTTTGCACAGATAACAGCGGCGAAGTGTCGTAGCATGGAAGCAATAGGGCCTTGGCAAGTCGCTGGAGGGAGTTCACGACATCTACACACACAAGTCACCTAATTCCCATAAACACAAGAAGTGTTCAATCGGGTTCAAGTTAGGGGCCAGCACACCAACTGGGTCTTCCCACTGTGTTCCTTGAACCACTCCATCACACTCCTGGCCTTGTGACACGGAGCATGATCTTGTTGAAAAATGCCACTGCTGTCAGGAAACATGATGGTCATGAAGGGGTGTATGTGGTCTGCAACCAGCGTATGATACCTCTTGGCTGTCATGGTGCCTTGCACGATATCCACTGGACCCATGGATGCCCAAGTGAATGTTTCCCAGAGCATCTATATCTACATCTATACTCTGAAAACCAGCGTGAGGTGCATGGCAGAGAATATGTCCCATTGTACCAGTTATTAGGGCTTCATCTTGTTTCATTCACGTATGGAGACCAGGAAGAATGACTGAATGGCTCTGTGCATGCAGCAGTTATTCTTGTCTTGTCCGCATGGTACCTGTGTGAGCAATATGTAGGGGGTTGTAGTATATTCATAGAGTCATCACTTAAAGCTGGTTCTTGAAACTTTATTGATAGACTTTCTTTGGATAATTTACATCTATCTTCAAGAGTCTTCTAGTTCAGTTCCCTCAGTCTCTCTGTGACATTCTCCCATGGATTGAACAAACCTGTATATGTTCAATATCCCCTGTTAGTCCTATCTGGCGCAGGTCCCACACACTTGAGCAATATTCTAGAACCGACAGCACAAGTGATTTGTAAGAAACCTCCTTTGTAGACTGATTGCATTTCCCCAGTATTCTACCAATAAATGGAAGTCTACTACCTACTATACCTACGACTGAACCTATGCCATCATTTCATTTCACATCCCTACAAAGTGTTACACCCAGGCATGTGTATGAGTTGGCCAATTCCAACAGTGACTAATCGATATTATTGTCATATGATACTACGTTTGTTTGTTTTGTGAAATGCAAAAGTTACAGTTTTGAACATTTAGAGCAAGCTGGCAATCTCAGCACCACGTTCAAATCTTATCAAGATTTCACTGAATATTTATTCAGTTTCTTTCAGATAGTACCTCATTATAGAAAAGTGCATCATTTGCAAAAATCCTGATTTTACTATTAATATTGTCTGCAAGGTCATTAATATACAATATGAACAGCAAGAATCCCGTCACAATTCCCTGGGGCACACCAAAAGTTACTTCTACATCTGACAATGACTATATCCAAGACAAAATGCTGTGTCATCCCTACCAAAAAGTCCTCAATCGAGTCACAAAGTTCGCTTGATACCCCATATGATCATACTTTTGACAATAAGTGTAGGTGTGGTACTGAGTCAAATGCTGTTTAGCAGCCAGGAAATACTGCATCTACCTGGTTGCATTGATCCAAAGCTTTCAGTATGTCATGTGAGAAAAATGTGAGTTGGGTTTGACATGATCGAGGTTTTCGAAATCGAAGCTGGGTGGCATTAAGGAGGTCATTCTGTTCAAGATATCTGATAATGTTTGAGCTCAGAATATGTTATAAGATTCTACAACAAATCGATGTCAATTATATTGGACGGTAGTTTTGTGGATATTATTCTTCTTGTAGACTGTAGACTGGTGTGACCTGTACCTTTTTGCAAGAACTGTGTACGGTAGTAGTGGGACAAGGGGGGTTCAGGCACACTCTGCATTGTTGCCAGATGTATCAAAGGTGGCAGCGATGACGTCATCCAAGATGGCATCGTCTAGACTTCGCAACATCATGACGGAATCCAAGATGGCGGCGATAAGCTCATTGAAGATGGCGGATTTTGGCGGGAAGTTTGCATTTTGGTGAGACATTGCCACGCCCCCTCATACAGAAAAATGGTGGGAACTTCAAATCCTAGCAGGATAATGCATCACACCCCAGCTATCTCTACCTAGCAAAGAAAATCGCTGGAAGATAGCTCACTTGGCCTACCTCCACTAACCTAAGTCACCCGACCACCACCTCTTCCTACGAACTGGCACCAAGTTTAAATTTTGGCAGTAAGCAAAGGTCAATTTGCATATCTCTACTAATCTAAGAAAAGGGAGCGAAAGAAAAAACACTTGTACTAACCTCAGTCAGCCGATCGCCACCTCCT
Source organism: Schistocerca cancellata (assembly GCF_023864275.1). NCBI lineage: Eukaryota > Metazoa > Arthropoda > Insecta > Orthoptera > Acrididae > Schistocerca > Schistocerca cancellata. The sequence goes on from NC_064629.1 coordinate 368,892,310, forward strand.
CCTAAGGATTTGTGGAAAAAAACGATTTGGACATAAGTATTTATTTAAACAATTTCATGCAGTTGTGTTCACCACAAGATCGAGAGCCCAACAGCCTTAGTACGCATCACCAGCACCAGAAGGCGCTCTCATCTGTGACGTAATCCAATATGGCGTCATCCAGTGTGTTCAACACAAGGTCTAGACTGCAACTGACTTAGTACATATCATCAAAGCCAGAGGGTGCTACCATGACATCAGGTGATGACGCAAGTACAGTTATCCAAGATGACATCAAACAGTGTGTTCACCACAAGGTTCAAATGGCTCTGAGCACTATGGGACTTAACATCTGAGGTCATCAGTCCCCCAGAATTTAGAACTACTTAAACCTAACTAACCTAAGGACATCAAACAAATTCATGCCCAAGGCAGGATTCGAACCTGAGACCATAACGGTCGTGCGGTTCCAGACTGTAGCACCTAGAAACGCTCAGCCTCTCCGGCCAGCCTCACCACAAGGTCTGCAGCTAGTACACAATACCACCAGCAGAGGGCACTGTTGTCCATTTCGTGATGTAGTTCAACATGGTGAGAAGGGGAAATGGCGGGAAAACGGCGACTTGACATGATTCTTAACCAGTGAAGTGACTGTTAGAGCTGATCGTAGTACCTTAAACGTTACACAGTCGGCGCGAATTCAATAGGCACGCTGCGGCCCTATTCAAAAGTGCGCGCGCATTTCCCCTCCTTCCCTACTCCGCGACCTTGCACCTGCTCGCGAGCCCGTGCCTGAGCAGACGCGAGTACTCGCTCTCAAAACCGGCCAGTTGTTAAGCCCTGCTCTACATAGTGGAGGGAACGTTTGCATATGTTGAGAGCAGGAAGGGTATCATGTTAGGGGCGCTGGAATGAGTGCATTTGATGTTATTTTGATAACGAAGTTTTGTTAGGGCATGAATTTCCGTGCATACACGCTGAGATATCTAGAAAGCGAGCATTAACTATTTCTGGGACACTTTACAATTCCCGAGATTTTTTTTTTTTTTAATAGAGGTGGAGCCCCTCCACGCCCACACCGGCATGATGGCCAACACAAAAGGTCTACTGCCATCTCTGCATAAGGGTTAGTATTCACTAAAGTGAGGTGTCGCAGGATGTGGGTACTGCGATGTTTGCGTACGTCTGGTTAGGATTAACCATTAATACGCGCTCATCTGGAGATAGATTGGTCGAAATCTGACCAAGGGTAGAGGTTTGAAGGGCAGAGGAAAAAAAGTGCCAAAGCAAGAGCCAAGGGAAAAAAACCTCTGCGAAAGTTAGGTCGGGCGGCAAGAGCAGTAGCGGTTGTCTTGCTGCCTGCGATAGGTTGTGCAAGGATAGGCTTTGTTAGTAGTGGGTATCATGCATGTCGATACCTTGACGTTGTGCGTTTGTGCTGCTCGGCGGCTGGCGCTGGGTGCTGGTACAGAGCCCTCGTTCAGAGTCCTGCAACCTGCAACAGTTAGGTTTGTTATCGGTCTTGTGTCCGATAGGTCATATACCGGAGGCACAGTGTGAGGGAGTGTTGGGAGATTCACACTGTGCCTCCGGTATATGACCTATCGGACACAAGACCGATAACAAACCTAACTGTTGCAGGTTGTAGGACGCTGAACGAGGACTCTGTACCAGCACCCAGCGCCAGCCGCCGAGCAGCACAAACGCACAACGTCAAGGTATCGACATGCATGGTACTAGGCCTTCTGAGGTCTTGATATATAATAGGAATTCCCGAGAGGTCAACTTGTGTCTTATTTTTTTTTTACAAACCCATGTGACGTAAGAATAACATTGAGAACATTTTGGATTGCAAGTCGCCACGCAGACATATCGCGGTGAGGCTAGAGTCACGCTGGGTAGTTATGGTCACGCGTGTGTCATGTCATTCTAGAAGCAATGGGCCCTGTGCTATTCTATCGTCTGCGGTAAAGAGATGTGCTGCTCGGAGGTGCCTCGTGTGAGCGCACCTTAGAATTCTGTGACGTCAGTATAACCGTGACTGTATACCCAAAAATAGAGGCAGGCAACTTGCACATGCGTTCGGTGGCACCGCGGCTGTGCGCGCCCCCTGGAGCGTCTGCGCTCCCACACGTTCACGTCGGCCGTAATGTTTAGGTGAACACGTATTTAAATAGGAATTTCTCAGGTACCAAGTATGAATGAGATGTCGCTGCCGCATGCTTGCGGGACCCAAGTGGCGGCCTGTGCGTGGTTTGACAGTCACTTCGTTGGGGTTGCCTGTGCAATCTACTGGACAGGGAGTGGCGGAGGGTGCTTGCATACAGTGATTGCATTATTTTGTGAGCAGGTCTGTAAGCTGTGCTATGTGTTATTTGGACAGTTTATGAGTACTGAGCGTGTCTACACATCACTGTGCTGCATTATTTAGGACGAGTGTGCAAGTGTGTACTGAAATTATTTCGGTAAATTAGGAGCTGTTTGCGTGTTGGTTCAAATGGCTCTGAGCACTATGGGACTTAACAGCTATGGTCATCAGTCCCCTACAACTTAGAACTACTTAAACCTAACCAACCTAACTAACCTAAGTCGCCAACCATGCTTTCGCAGTTCAACCCCCATTGGGAGGAATTGTATCTGTTTACAGAAAAAGATGGTGTTGCAGAATGTTTAGTATGTCACAAAACGCTGAATTCTTTTAGGAAATTTAATTTGCCGCGACATTATATGTCGTACCACGCGAAAGACTACGGAAGTGGAAAATGTGATGGACCAGACCGTACACAGGAAGTTATTAAACTTAAAAGGAAGCTGTCCGAAGAAGATCTGGACGACGAAGAAAAATCAACTGAGGCAGCTCTCAGAGTGAGTTACAAAATTGCTTTCCTTTTAGCAAAATCCTTGCGCCCCTTCACTGATGGCGATTTAATAAAAGAATGTTTGGTAGTTGCAGCGGAACATTTGTGTCCATCTCAAGTCGAACAGTTTCGGATTGTGCCATTATCTAACATGACCATTATGCGTCGCATACAGGACATGGCAGACGACGTCCAGAGCCAGCTTGCAAATATCTGTAAAGATTTTATGGCGTATTCTCTAGCTCTGGACGAAAGTGTTGATATCACTGTAACAGCGCAGCTTGCCATATTTATTAGAGGTGTTAATAGAGATCTTCAGGTGAGGGAGGAGCTCCTCGATGTAGTAGCCATGAAGAACACTACAACCGGAGGTGATATTTTAAGTAGTGTTGAAGAAAGTGTTGAAAATATAGGATTGTCGTGGAATTCTTTAGTTTCAGTGTCTACAGACGTTGCACCAGCGATGACAGGGAAAAAATCAGGTTTCGTTGCGATGTTGAAGGAGAAAATGAAAAAACTGACCGTGCCGAATGAAATAAGGGGCGTTCACTGTGTGATGCACCAGGAAAACTTATGTGCAAAGAGTATCACTCTAAAAAATGTGATGAGTGTTGTTCGTACAACCAATTATATAAGGAACCATGGGCTACAACACAGGCAATTTAAAAGCTTTCTTGAGGATGTAGAAAGCCAGTATGGTAGCCTGCCTTATTACAGCGAGGTCCGCTGGCTTAGTCGTGGCGAATTATTAAATCGATTTTTTTGCCTATTAGATGAGATAAATATGTTCATGGAAATAAATAACACGTGTGTTCCTGAATTGAAAGAGCCTTCATGGAAATGTGATCTCGCGTTCTTAGCAGATTTAACTAGCCATCTGAATGCTTTGAACATTTCACTACAAGGTAAGGCTCTGCTAATTACTCATTTCATAGATCGAATACGAGCTTTTAAAATGAAATTGACACTTTGGGTGAGTCAGCTGGAAACAGGAAATCTAGCTCATTTTCCTAAATTATCATCCATGCAAGATGTTCACAAAGACTGTGAACGTTATTCACATAGTTTAGTTGCCCCTAAGGAAGAATTTGATCAACGCTTTCAAGATCTGACAGCACTAGACAGTGATTTTCATCTGTTCTCCTCCCCATATTCAGCGAATATTGAAGAGATTCGTCCTGAGCTGCAACTAGAAATTATTGACCTGCAGTGTGACAGAGAATACAGAGACAAATTTCAGAACAAGAGAAACATTTTGGAATTTTACAGACACTTCCCTCAGGATAGATTTCCTCGTTTGCACAAACTGGCGGCTACAATAATATCAATGTTCGGTTCCACGTATGTTTGTGAACAACTGTTCTCTGCAATGAAATGTAACAAGACGCACCTGAGAAACGCATTTTCTGATCGAAATTTAAACTGCACGCTACGCCTACAATACACAAGAACAATTACTCCGAACATAGACGCAATTGTAAAGGGCAAAAATACAAGATAACCGAGAATCCCACACTCCAGAGAGACCTTTTATTGTGTAACAGTTCATAAATTAATACGAATGTAGAGGCATACACTAAGCTAATAAAATGATGTGGCACGTGTACATTCTCCTTTATTTGTTTCATTTGTCGCAGTAATAATTCGTGAGTGGTATCCCTGCAGGTGGCCGCGGATTTACATTGACTGGCGGCAGCTGTTGTGTGCCCCACGTGACTCTCCCCACTCTCCGCTCTGGTCCGGTAGTGGGGGTAGCGTGCTCGCGCTGCTCCGTGCTCGCGCCTTCCTGCTCACAGCTTGCTCCGCGAGCACGTATGTTGTGAAGCCCTGATGTAGAGACTCCTATATCCCAGCACAAACGATGTGAATGAATCGAGTATTCTGATTGGCTCTTATCGAAATTGCCCGCCAAATTACTGATGCCGCCGGTATCGAAGCACCATCCACCTTCTCTTCCTGGGGCTTTCAGAGGTAAAATTATTTTCCACAGATCACTAAATTGCATTGACAGTTTGCGATATAGATCTGTGGAAAGCTGTATTGTACTCATTTCACACAGAGCCAACGTTTTAAGGAAGTAGTTTTCTCGTTTTACGGTTCAATAACATAGTTTATCATAGAGAAACCGGGAAGAAGGATGTATGTCCTGCACTTGAAATATATTTCTTACATTGGAATATTAACAGTACTACATTTCATACGCCTGAGAGGTTGGAAATGCAAGCAATCTAACATTATAGCCCATTTTAAGTGCAGAACGTTGTAGCCTTAGGAGAGCATGTGTTTATGTTCTCTCTTACTAATACCTTCCAGGTACCGATCCTAGACTCTAGAACAATACTTTAGAGTTGATAGCTTGGTTGATTTACGTAAAAATGCGTCGAACTCCATCCGTTTGTAGCTCCATCGCACATAAAAATCATTCGTTTCTTATTCTTCTTAACCGTCTGCTATTACGGTACATCACGACACTTTGAAATCTGTTACTATACATGGATAGGGAGTGCTAAGCTCCTCGAGATGGGTGCATCTCCAGAAATCTCGTGTACTTGGATGGGTGATGATTTGGAAAGCTCTATTCATTCACGAGACGTGGAGTGTATCGGTCTACTTCTGATCGGTTGCAGATTAATTCGGTAATGGTGCTGCAGGGCGGGTTGGTCAATGACAGTGTGAGGATGGTACTTCGCACTCTAATTTTACCCTAAGACAGCCTGAATGCTCTGTGACTCTCATACACAGAGAGATGGATCGTAAATTAAGCACTATGCTCGAGGTGTCAGAAATATGTAGAGCGCTGTCTGGTATACTTTGATGATTTATGTGTTCGAGAATTAATACTGAATGGATGTACTGAGCAGTCATCTATCCATGTTCGCAATGATACTCGCAAAACAGAAAAGGGGTGGTTTAGCTATGATACTGAAATTGGGGGAGACATGCTGCCACATCATTGGCCGGTGTTGGCGTTACTGTGAAATTGCTAAAATTCTTCGCACTATTCGATTCTACACAGAGTACGCGAAAGAACTTGCCCCCCTTCTAACAGCCGTGTACCGCAAGTCTCTAGAGGAACGGAAGGTTCCAAATGATTGGAAAAGAGCACAGGTAGTCCCAGTCTTCAAGAAGGGTCGTCGAGCAGATGCGCAAAACTATAGACCTATCTCTCTGACGTCGATCTGTTGTAGAATTTTAGAACATGTCTTTTGCTCGAGTATCATGTCGTTTTTGGAAACTCAGAATCTACTATGTAGGAATCAACATGGATTCCGGAAACAGCGATCGTGTGAAACCCAACTCGCTTTATTTGTTCATGAGACCCAGAAAATATTAGATACAGGCTCCCAGGTAGATGCCATTTTCCTTGACTTCCGGAAGGCGTTCGATACAGTTCCGCACTGTCGCCTGATAAACAAAGTAAGAGCCTACGGAATATCAGACCAGCTGTGTGGCTGGATTGAAGAGTTTTTAGCAAACAGAACACAGCATGTTGTTCTCAATGGAGAGACATCTACAGACGTTAAAGTAACCTCTGGCGTGCCACAGGGGAGTGTTATGGGACCATTGCTTTTCACAATATATATAAATGACCTAGTAGATAGTGTCGGAAGTTCCATGCGGCTTTTCGCGGATGATGCTGTAGTATACAGAGAAGTTGCAGCATTAGAAAATTGTAGCGAAAAGCAGGAAGATCTGCAGCGGATAGGCACTTGGTGCAGGGAGTGGCAACTGACCCTTAACATAGACAAATGTAATGTATTGCGAATACATAGAAAGAAGGATCCTTTATTGTATGATTATATGATAGCGGAACAAACACTGGTAGCAGTTACTTCTGTAAAATATCTGGGAGTATGCGTGCGGAACGATTTGAAGTGGAATGATCATATAAAATTAATTGTTGGTAAGGCGGGTACCAGGTTGAGATTCATTGGGAGAGTCCTTAGAAAATGTAGTCCATCAACAAAGGAGGTGGCTTACAAAACACTCGTTCGACCTATACTTGAGTATTGCTCATCAGTGTGGGATCCGTACCAGATCGGGTTGACGGAGGAGATAGAGAAGATCCAAAGAAGAGCGGCGCGTTTCGTCACAGGGTTATTTGGTAACCGTGATAGCGTTACGGAGATGTTTAACAAACTCAAGTGGCAGACTCTGCAAGAGAGGCGCTCTGCATCGCGGTGTAGCTTGCTCGCCAGGTTTCGAGAGGGTGCGTTTCTGGATGAGGTATCGAATATATTGCTTCCCCCTACTTATACCTCCCGAGGAGATCACGAATGTAAAATTAGAGAGATTAGAGCGCGCACAGAGGCTTTCAGACAGTCGTTCTTCCCGCGAACCATACGCGACTGGAACAGGAAATAATAAAGCAGGATAATGACAGTGGCACGTAAAGTGCCCTCCGCCACACACCGTTGGGTGGCTTGCGGAGTATAAATGTAGATGTAGATCAACTGTGGTGCTTATTATTACACTACATCGGCAGTGTCTTTTCCATCCTATATGTGCACTGGTGTGCTGTTGGTTACGACATAATGATTGACTGACAACGCTTGTTTGAGTTGGGGAATGAGTTTTGTTTATGGGTGACAACTTCTGGGGGTTGCTAGCAGCAAAACAGTGATCGCGTACATGAGTACAATATGAGGAATCAGTCGAAAGGGAACGCAGAGCCATCAGCTATTCGGTCAGTGTGAGAGACGAGTCTAAATGTAGAGCTCTTGAATCACCTTCGGACTGTAGTTTGGGAACCTGTGCCAACGCCGTAAAACACTTCCAGTTTGCTTATGTTGTAAGTGTCTTTTATTTAAAATGAACCGATGTGTAGTGTGTTATGCTATCCGCCATAAGAATATGATTTACACCATGCACGTTAGTTTTCTGCGAAATTCCATGGATCAGAACTTCTTATATCAGTTTAGAACCTGACACAGGCCTCGAATTGGTGGCAGATAAAGGAAATGTTTGGCATTGTACAAAGGCGTGTTAGAAAACGGCGTTTAAAGTAACTAAACAGGAGCAGAGGGAGCGTCTCATGCGATTTAGTATACTCTGTGGGATGCAATCATTCGCTTAGTGTATAGGTGATCAAACTTTAAAGTAGCCTCCGTGGTGTTTGTATATTTAATAGGATCATGTCATACAGGCAACAGCAGTAGCAGCAGCAGTCTGATGTGTAAATTCGGTGAGGGACGTTGTATTCCATTAGGAATGCTTGGATGGCTACATGCTATACTATTATGGGAAGTATAGGGAAATCTCTTTCTCCGCACAAGAGGCCCAACCGCAGCTTTGCATCATTGCGCCCGCATTGGTGCCTAGGTGACTTCTAATTCGTATAAGCTTTTATAGTTCGTAATTATTCTCTGTTGGGGGGTAGAGAATAACGATGATAGCTTGTTGGGCTGATTGATGTGAGTGTATCTAGTTTGGGGATGTACCACATTGCGCGCATTTCCCCCGAATGGTCAAAACACGGTCCTATTGCAGTAACTCAGGTCATTCTGTTTCTACTCGGGTTGCCGAAGGTGTTGGATGTGTCTTTCTCCGACTTCTACTCAGTTCTGACTTAAATTGGAACGATCACATTTGGAAAGCTGTAGAAATGGGATCAGTTGCAAGACGCGTAGGGGGTGAGTAAAACCACGTTGGAATTTTACTGTAGCAGCTAGGCTCGGGAAAGGTGACTCGTTTCGAGAAATGTGAGTGCGAGAAATATAATTCACTTGTGGGTGTGATCCGATGCAGGTATGTTCTTGAATGGAGAGATCTGATCCCAAATCACTGACATCATTTCTAGCGGATAGCGTAACATTAGAGACTTGAGAAGCTAGTGTATATTTTTCTTCTTACGACCTCAATCAACACATCACTACTACTACTGTTTGTGTTTTTGCTGAATCAGTCATCGCCTATAACTCAGTCGATATATCACAGAACCTCTGAAATGGTATCGAAAGAGAATGCGCTACAAATATTATAGAATTATCTAGTTGGGGCAGTGTGAGGGAGTCGCAAATGCTGCTTACATAACACCTTCCTTAGCCAAATCACTTTCAAAGTTCAGTGATTTTATCACGAGGTTGCATGGTGGGCGGATAACCCGCATTCGTACGATCACCGTCACGGTGTTTGTCCAGAAAAAAACCTACCTCATTCAGAGGTCATGTTGTACCTCGATTTGTAAAGTGGGTATAGCTTTTAATGGATACTTGTGTGCACCTATAGAACCACGACCGCTTGTGACAGTAACATGCAGCAGTTGCTGCGATCGGTGTCTTCTTTAACATCTCGCTGATTACGTCTCTCGTTCTAGGAAACGGTGGTAGGACTGGCAAGCAAAACCTAAGAGGCATGCACACCCATCGTTGATTTTCGGTCAGTATTAATTCGTATAATGGGCAATCAGTTATTGACGGAGTATTGTACTTAGCAATAAGTGATGTGTCATATGTTCGCATTTGAGCATCAGGTTTGCCAATGGTCATCACTGTGGGGGTCTGGATGGGGGTTTGTCGGGGACAGCCAGCTCGTCCCACGCATCCCCCGATCGGACTACGACTGTGGTTGCCCGGGATACTGCCCTCATTGAGGCTGATCCCTCACCTGTGGTAGAGTGGGAGGTCGTCTCAAGGTGTGGCAGGGGGCGAAAGACATTCCGGAGGGCTGAGCGGAAGGCCTCTCCAGTTTGTCTGACGAACCGGTTTCAGGCTCTGTCTCAGGCTGATACTGATCTTCGGCCTGACATGGCTGCTTGTCCTGTTCCAGAGGTTGCCCCTCAGTCTGCAAGATCCGGGCGGTCGCAGAGGGTGGGCTTACTGGTAGTTGGGAGCTCCAACGTCAGGCGCGTAATGGGGCCCCTTAGGGATATGGCAGCAAGGGAGGGGAAGAAAACCAAAGTGCACTCCGTGTGCATACCGGGGGGAGTCATTCCAGATGTGGAAAGGTTCCTTCCGGATGCCATGAAGGGTACAGGGTGCACCCATCTGCAGGTGGTCGCTCATGTCGGCACCAATGATGTGTGTCGCTATGGATCGGAGGAAATCCTCTCTGGCTTCCAGCGGCTATCTGATTTGGTGAAGACTGCCAGTCTCGCTAGCGGGATGAAAGCAGAACTCACCATCTGCAGCATCGTCGACAGGACTGACTGCGGACCTTTGGTACAGAGCCGAGTGGAGGGTCTGAATCAGAGGCTGAGACGGTTCTGCGACCGTGTGGGCTGCAGATTCCTCGACTTGCGCCATAGGGTGGTGGGGTTTCGGGTTCCGCTGGATAGGTCAGGAGTCCACTACACGCAACAAGCGGCTACACGGGTAGCAGGGGTTGTGTGGCGTGGGCTGGGCGGTTTTTTAGGTTAGATGGCCACGGGCAAGTACAGAAAGGGCAACAGCCTCAACGGGTGCGGGGCAAAGTCAGGACATGCGGGGACCAAGCAGCAATCGGTATTTTAATTGTAAACTGTCGAAGCTGCGTTGGTAAAGTACCGGAACTTCAAGCGCTGATAGAAAGCACCGAAGCTGAAATCGTTATAGGTACAGAAAGCTGGCTGAAGCCAGAGATAAATTCAGCCGAAATTTTTACAAACGTACAGACGGTGTTTAGAAAGGATAGATTGCATGCAACCGGTGGTGGAGTGTTCGTTGCTGTTAGTAGTAGTTTATCCTGTAGTGAAGTAGAAGTGGATAGTTCCTGTGAATTATTATGGGTGGAGGTTACACTCAACAACCGAGCTAGGTTAATAATTGGCTCCTTTTACCGACCCCCCGACTCAGCAGCATTAGTGGCAGAACAGCTGAGAGAAAATTTGGAATACATTTCACATAAATTTTCTCAGCATGTTATAGTCTTAGGTGGAGATTTCAATTTACCAGATATAGACTGGGACACTCAGATGTTTAGGACGGGTGGTAGGGACAGAGCATCGAGTGACATTATACTGAGTGCACTATCCGAAAATTACCTCGAGCAATTAAACAGAGAACCGACTCGTGGAGATAACATCTTGGACCTACTGATAACAAACAGACCCGAACTTTTCGACTCTGTAAGCGCAGAACAGGGAATCAGTGATCATAAGGCCGTTGCAGCATCCCTGAATATGGAAGTTAATAGGAATATAAAAAAAGGGAGGAAGGTTTATCTGTTTAGCAAGAGTAATAGAAGGCAGATTTCAGGCTACCTAACAGATCAAAACGAAAATTTCTGTTCCGACACTGACAATGTTGAGTGTTTATGGAAAAAGTTCAAGGCAATCGTAAAATGCGTTTTAGACAGGTACATGCCGAGTGAAACTGTGAGGGACGGGAAAAACCCACCGTGGTACAACAACAAAGTTAGGAAATTACTGCGAAAGCAAAGAGAGCTTCACTCTAAATTTAAACGCAGCCAAAACCTCTCAGACAAACAGAAGCTAAACGATGTCAAAGTTAGCGTAAGGAGGGTTATGCGTGAAGCGTTTATTGAATTCGAAAGTAAAATACTAGGTACCGACTTGACAGAAAATCCTAGGAAGTTCTGGTCTTACGTTAAATCAGTAAGTGGCTCGAAACAGCATGTCCAGACACTCCGGGATGATGATGGCATTGAAACAGAGGATGACAAGCGTAAAGCTGAAATACTAAACACCTTTTTCCAAAGCTGTTTCACAGAGGAAGACCGCACTGCAGTTCCTTCTCTAAATCCTCGCACAATCGAAAAAATGGCTGACATCGAAATAAGTGTCCAAGGAATAGAAAAGCAACTGAAATCACTCAACAGAGGAAAGTCCACTGGACCTGACGGGATACCAATTCGATTCTACACAGAGTACGCGAAAGAACTTGCCCCCCTTCTAACAGCCGTGTACCGCAAGTCTCTAGAGGAACGGAAGGTTCCAAATGATTGGAAAAGAGCACAGGTAGTCCCAGTCTTCAAGAAGGGTCGTCGAGCAGATGCGCAAAACTATAGACCTATATCTCTGACGTCGATCTGTTGTAGAATTTTAGAACATGTTTTTTGCTCGAGTATCATGTCGTTTTTGGAAACTCAGAATCTACTATGTAGGAATCAACATGGATTCCGGAAACAGCGATCGTGTGAGACCCAACTCGCTCTATTTGTTCATGAGACCCAGAAAATATTAGATACAGGCTCCCAGGTAGATGCTATTTTTCTTGACTTCCGGAAGGCGTTCGATACAGTTCCGCACTGTCGCCTGATAAAAAAAGTAAGAGCCTACGGAATATCAGACCAGCTGTGTGGCTGGATTGAAGAGTTTTTAGCAAACAGAACACAGCATGTTGTTATCAATGGAGAGACGTCTACAGACGTTAAAGTAACCTCTGGCGTGCCACAGGGGAGTGTTATGGGACCATTGCTTTTCACAATATATATAAAGGACCTAGTAGATAGTGTCGGAAGTTCCATGCGGCTTTTCGCGGATGATGCTGTAGTATACAGAGAAGTTGCAGCATTAGAAAATTGTAGCGAAATGCAGGAAGATCTGCAGCGGATAGGCACTTGGTGCAGGGAGTGGCAACTGACCCTTAACATAGACAAATGTAATGTATTGAGAATACATAGAAAGAAGGATCCTTTATTGTATGATTATATGATAGCAGATCAAACACTGGTAGCAGTTACTTCTGTAAAATATCTGGGAGTATGCGTGCGGAACGATTTGAAGTGGAATGATCATATAAAATTAATTGTTGGTAAGGCGGGTACCAGGTTGAGATTCATTGGGAGAGTCCTTAGAAAATGTAGTCCATCAACAAAGGAGGTGGCTTACAAAACACTCGTTCGACCTATACTTGAGTATTTCTCATCAGTGTGGGATCCGTACCAGATCGGGTTGACGGAAGAGATAGAGAAGATCCAAAGAAGAGCGGCGCGTTTCGTCACAGGGTTATTTGGTAACCGTGATAGCGTTACGGAGATGTTTAACAAACTCCAGTGGCAGACTCTGCAAGAGAGGCGCTCTGCATCGCGGTGTAGCTTGCTCGCCAGGTTTCGAGAGGGTGCGTTTCTGGATGAGGTATCGAATATATTGCTTCCCCCTACTTATACCTCCCGAGGAGATCACGAATGTAAAATTAGAGAGATTAGAGCGCGCACAGAGGCTTTCAGACAGTCGTTCTTCCCGCGAACCATACGCGACTGGAACAGGAAAGGGAGGTAATGACAGTGGCACGTAAAGTGCCCTCCGCCACACACCCTTGGGTGGCTTGCGGAGTATAAATGTAGAAATGTAGATGTAGGTTTTATAAAGTATGTGTTTGCGGAAAGGAAATGACTATGTCCTGTCTTACGGAGGGTATGGGTTTGACTTGGAGTACTGTGTTACCAAAGGAACGAGTAGATCAAGTGATAAGAAAGGTAGTGATATTTCTATTTCCAGAGCCACTGCCGAGAACGGGGTGTATTTCCGATACTTCGCTCATGGTCGAATGCCATTCAGTTGAGACCGCAATCGTAACATTTAATGGTAAGTATAAAGATAAAACATATATTGACTGGTTTTCTGGAATGATTCTGTGTAGGCGTTGCCTGTGGTGGGAATGATTCTCGTTTCTCGTTAACGACAGCAGCCATCCGAATGCATAGGCTTTTTGGAGTTTAGGAATGTATCTGAGTTAACTTTACCATCCTCTAGACGACCGAGTAGTGAACTAATACTTAGTATGTGCTGGGTGACTTTCGTGATCAAGCGGAAATTTGAGAAGATTGTGTATAGAGGTGCGTTTCTGCTGGACTGTTGTTCCCTCCCATGTAAATTGTTCGGTTGACTGCTTCTGAACATTTCGAGCCGTTATTTAATTGAGAGAAGATCGATTGTGGTGTGTGCATCTAGCATGTGGAAGACACCTTTGCCTGTTCTCTAGACATGGGAAAGACCTTAGTTGGCTTGTAAATTATAGGGATGATTTGGCATCTGTTATATCAGTGATATCGGTATTCGAGAGTGGAAATATCCGTTTCCCCTATTTGTTTCTAGTTGCTCAGTGGTTTACAGCATGCTGCACCACGCTAAAGTTTGTAGTTTATAGAGAAATAATTCCCATTCCACATCTTGGGAATTATGTTGCGCTAGCGATCGGTAGGATGCTGCATAGTGCTTGATGTCGATGAGAAGTACCGTGAAAATCGTATAATATTATGGCGTAAATACATGTGTCCTTGTAATCCCTGAGTCTGGAGATGTGCATAGAAAAGCGAGCAAGCAAGAAAGCAGAAACAGTAACACGTTTGTGCCTAGAGGAAACGATCCCGAATTAGAACAGTTCTGAGGCGCTGTGGGCACCTGTTGGGCGTAGATGCCCTGGTTCTGAGAAGAGTATATATATATGGTACTGTCTGTCTTTGCGGTATGTGTACGAATGATGAAAAAGGGATGATTTTGTATGGCAGAGGATATGAATTGTATGTTTACTACATCGACACGGCAGGCGGTGATATATTCCCTGGTTGGAGATCGGTTTCGCAGACTAATATTCAAGTTCTTGTCCTCGGTATGATAACAGTGTAAATGAGTAAGAGTTTTCCCGTATTTGAAGATATGTATGGCACTTTGGGAGGTTTAGTTGTCGGTGTAATATGGTGATCAGTGTAGAAAGAAAGAAAAGGCTGACTGTGCTTCCCTAGGACTGGGGAGCATCGTGACGTATAGCCAGTGTGAGTGTAAGCATACCATAATTTTTTCGGTTGCCGTACAGATATAAAAGATGACTGCACTGTTTGTGTAAAATGAGTATATATTATATTGTAAAGTTATTGTGGCTCACATTGTGTAAAATGTGTATATATGGCATTGTGAAGTTAGTATTGTTTACGTTATGGCATGACTAGAGAGGATGACTGTGTGACCTATCGTGAGGGACATAATAGATTCAGCACATCGATTACCGCGAGGGTATGAGAGAGATTTTTTATGTGGGAAATTATATGGACTATAGTTATTGAGGTTGGTTCCAGAAGCAGAGTCGTCAAGACGAGACATTACCTGTACATTTATCGGTGTCAGACTGTAGCAACAATCGTAATATTTAATTGTAGTTACACTGGTAAATATCTTACTGGCTTCCATATTCTTGTGAATCTCGTATGTATTTGATAATATGTAGACAAGTTTGCAGGTTTAGCTGTCAATGCAATGAAGCCATCTGTGCAAAATAATTTTACCTCCAGAATTAAGTGTTTCAGCATTTGCTTTGTTACCTTAAATTTCAGTTCCTGTCTCATTCGTTAGGGACTGGACACTAACTTTGGTTCCACCAACAGCCTTTACATATGACCAGGATTTCTTTGGGTTCTGTGAAAGATCACTTGACAATATTCTGCTACGGTAGTCACTGAAGGCATCATAAATTGCCCTCTTGACAGTCAAACGTGTTTCATTCAGCTTTCTCTCTATCTCTAGCCCTATGCTTTGTTTTACACATATCATGCAGTAATCTCTATTTTTTTGAAGTTTCTTTACAGTGACTGACTGTATATCATGGAGGTTCCCTCCCATTATGAACTATTCTACTGGGTACGTATCTATCGAGTGCATGGTCAACTATTCTTTTAAACATGAGCCAGAGTTCCTCTACATGCTCCTGCCCTGTGCTGGAAGTTTAAATTTTCTTACTGAGACATGACAGGACTGATTTTTTATTGAGTTTACTGAACATATATATCTTTCTTCTTGCTTTAGTTGTCCTTTGTACTTTGGTAATCGTTGTTGCCGCTACCGCGTCATACTCACTGATAACAGTTTCGATGTGGACATCCTCAAAGAGGTCAGGGTTATTTCTTGCCATTATATCCAATATATTTCCATCATGGGTGGGGTTCCTATCTGTTCCAGATAGTTTTCAGAGAAGGCATTCAGTAAAGTTTCACATGATGTCTTATCATTCCCGAAACTAACGAAACTGTAATTTTCCCTATTAACTTACTAATTGTTGGATGATTAAAGTCTCCATTGATGATTACTGTGTGATTGGGAACTTACGTACAACTGAACTGAGATTTTCCCTAAAGTTTTCAGTTACATCAGGAGATGAGTCTGGTGAGTGGTAGAAGGATCCAATTATCAATTTATGCCCATCCCTGATGCTAAGTCTTACCCAAACAATCTCACATGCAAATTCAATTTCTACCTCGGTGGATTTGAGTTTCTTGTCCACTGCAACAAATACACCTCCTCCATTTCCCATTTGCCTAGCCTTCCGATACACACTTAAACTTTCCCCAAAAATCTCACTGCTATCAATTTCAGGTTTCAATCAGCATTCTGTACCTAGTATTACGCGAGTTTCACTGCTTCTCATGAGCACTTCAAACTCTGGCACTTTGTTGCGAATGCTTCGGCGATTTACCAATAGGATTTTAATTTTTCATCTGTGGGAGGCATTTCTTTCGATCTTACACTGTTACTTCTGGTTTTGCTACAGCTATCGTTATTTGGATTGGATGGAGATTTGCCTAATCTAAAAATACCCCTTGTGTGCACCCCACACACAGACAGCTACCTGAGTAGCAGCTTCTGATGTGTAGTGCAAACCTGACCTATTTAGGGGGACCCTAAAGTTCTCAGCCCTATGGTACAAGTCCAGGAAGTAGCAACCAACCTTCGAAGTTTCTGGTTCAGTCCTTCCACTCAACTCAGAACCAAAGGGACTCGATCAGTTCTGGGCAGAATGTTGCACATAGTGAACTTCGTTGAAACTCTACGCGCAAGTCTAGTCCTTCCAATCTTTTCTGCCAGTCGCTGGAATGACCCAAGAATGACCTCAGAGCCCAGACGACATGCAGCATTTGTTCCAACATGCGCTACAAACTGCAGTCGGTTGCACCCTGTTCTCGCAATGGCTGCCGGAGTAGCCTCTTCAGCATGCTGAATGAGGGCCTCAGGCATCTGAGGTTCAGGGCTGGCTGCTCAACCCCACCACATCTGGACGTGGTTTCTTCGCCACGTGCTGAAGACACTCACAACAGCACTCCTCGAACATCCAACAAGTCGTGCAGTTTCCCAAATGCTCGTGCCGAGTCTATGGGCTATTACAATCTGCACTGTGTCAAATTCAGATAGATCGCACATCTTCCCATTCTACAAACGGCCAGCACACTAACTGTTACTACATGGACCGTGCGTGTGACTGACTAGCAGTCATTCCTCTCCAGGTGACGCTGCTATCGCCTGGGCTGGTTTATATCGGTAGTAGGTCGGTGGTCGTATTGTTCTGCCTTGTAAACAATACTTTGTTGAAAGTAAGGTACTTAGTCCCCAGCCTCTACATAGTCGAGGTACTTAATGTTTTAAACAGAACGTCCATGAGTATGAAAGTAGGTCAGATGTGCACTTATATGGTACCAGAAATAGGAATTTACAAGACATTCCTCGGACTCAATTAAGTAATGTCAAAAATAATATTTTTTTTCTGGCAAAACATATTACAACAGTATATCTTACAGCACAAATGAATTACGTGAACATAAATTTACAATGGTGGCAGAAACATAACTGAAAGAAAAATCATTTAATAACTCAAATGAATTTATATGAACTGAAAAAAGATGAACTTTTATTAAAGTGACTGTTAATACAACCTTATATGTAACATAACATGTGATAATCTGAATTTAATTACGTGATAATCAATATCATGTAGTGTTATTTATATATGTTAACCTTTTTATAATTATGTATATAATGATGTTGCTTCATACAACATCACAGTTGTCTACAGGCAAATAAATCGATTTCAATTTGCAGAATACCTTAACTTCGTCTAGTTCGTGATCACCAATTCTGACGTTAAGTTTCTCTCTGTTCTCATTTCTGTTACTTCTTATTACTTTTGTCTTTTCCCAGTTTACTCTTAATCCATTTATTCTGCATTCATTAGACCGTTCATTCTGTTCAAAGGATTCTGTAATTCTTCTTCACTTTCACTGAGGATAGCAATGTCATCAGCGAATGTTAGCATTGATATCTTTTCAGACTGAATTTTAACCCCACTCTAGAAACTTTCTTTAATTTTAGTCATTGCTTTTTCGAAGTATAGATTGAAGAGTAGGGTCGAAAGATTACCATACATCCCTTTTATCTGAGCACTTCGCTTTTGGTCTTCCAATCTTTTTTCTTGCTTCTTGGATCTTGAAGGTATTCTACTCGTATATTACTCGTGTCCCTCTATAGCTTACTCTTATTTTCTTCAGAATTTTGAACATCTTACATCATTTTCCATTGGTGAACGCTTTTTCTAGGCCGACAATTCCTGTGAGCGTGTGTCGATTTTTCTTCAGTCTTGTTTCCGGTATCAAGCACAATGTCAGAACTATCTCTCCCTTTATCTTCCCTGAAACCAAACTGATCGTTAGCTAAAGGATCCTCAGTTGTCTTTTCCATTTTTCTGTTTATGTTCTCGTCAGTAGGTTGGCCTCCAGTGTACGCTTTGCACCTTTATGCTCTCTCCTATGCGTTTAACAGTGGAATTCCCATTGCAATCTTAACGTTTCCACACTTGCTTTTAATTTTATCAAAGGTTGTTTTGACTTTTCTATAGGCTGAGCCAATGCTCCTGACGGTAATTTCTTTTTCCAAATTCTTCATGTCTTTCCTACAGCCATTCTGAGTTGGCTGACCTTCACTTGCTATTTGTTTCATTTCTAGGCGATTTACCGAGCGAGGTGGCGCAGTGGTTAGCACACTGGACTCGCATTCGGGAGGACGACGGTTTAATCCGGCCATCCTGATTTAGGTTTTCCGTGATTTCCCTAAATCGATCCAGGCAAATAACGGGATGGTTCCTTTGAAAGGGCACGGCCGACTTCTTTCCCCGTCCTTCCCAATCCGATGAGACCGATGACCTCACTCTTTGGTCTCTTCCCCCAAACAACCCAACCCAACCCTCCTAGGCGATTTATACTGCTATATTCCTATCTTTACCTGAACATTTTTGTACTTCTTTCGTCGATCAACTGAAGTATTTCACCATCTGTTATTGAAGGTTCGCAATTACGCTTCTTGTACCTATATTTGTCTGTACAACATCTGTGACTCCATTTTTTAGATATGTCAACCCCTCTTCAGCTAAACTGCCTACTTTGGTATTCCTTATCGCAGTGTCCACATCCTTAGCGAACTTCAAATGCATCTCATCATTCCTCAGTACTTCACCATCCTACTTCCTTACATATTAATTCATCCAGGCGATTCTCTTGCGAAACCCCATGTACCGGGCGATCAAAAAGTCAGTATAAATTTGAAAACTTAATAAACCACGGAATAATGTAGACAGAGAGGTAAAAATTGATACACATGCTTGGAATGACATGTGGTTTTATTAGAACAAAAAAAAAAAAAAAAACGAAGTTCACAAAATGTCCGACAGATGGCGCTGGACAGCAAAACTGCTACCGTGACGGGTGAGACGTACGCCGATATGTTACAGAATCGCATCATCCCCAGCCTGGCTGATAAACACCTGTTGGAACGTACGACGTTAATGCAGGATGGCGCTCCACCCCATATTGCTAGAAGCGTGAAAGATCTCTTGCGCGCGTCATTTGATGATGATCGTGTGCTCAGCTTCCACTTTCGTCATGCTTGGCCTCCCAGGTCCCCAGACTTCAGTCCGTGCGATTATTGGCTTTGGGGTTACCTGAAGTCACAAGTGTATCGTGATCAACCGACATCTCTAGGGATGCTGAAAGACAACATCCGACGCCAATGCCTCACCGTAACTCCGGACATCCTTTAAAGTGCTGTACATCAACATTATTCCTCGACTACAGCTACTGTTGAGGAATGATGGTGGAATATTGAGCATTTCCTGTAAAGAACATCATCTATGCTTTGTCTCACTTTGTCATGCTAATTATTGGTATTCTGATTAGATGAAGCGCCATCTGTCGGACATTTTTTGAACTTTTGTATTTTTTTGGTTCTAATGAAACCCCATGTCATTCCAAGCATATGTGTCAATTTGTACCTCTCTATCTACATTATTCCGTGATTTATTCAATTTTCAAATTTATACTGACTTTTTGATCACCTGGTATGTGTGAGTGAAGCTAACTGTATTAGAGCTAATCGTGATGCAGACACAGCCGTAAGACCCAATGCTGAAATAAAAGTACGCAACGGAATGGTTAAAATTATGAAAGATCATGACCCTAGCAGTGAAACGTAGGTGGGGAATACACATTTTATTATTGAAAAATGTTAAATATGATCACGGAGATCAACTGCAAAAACGAGTGAGAATGAACGATCATCTAAATACGTCATGAAATTTTGAAAATTGCAACCGCAGAATATTAACTATGAGAAGTAGGTAAGTGAACTATCGGTTGGCAAAGTTACTTGGTGGGGGTCGGAATTAGCTCATGAGTATACACTTGGGTTTGTGAAGTGTTAACTTGACCTGTCTATACATCAGTTACAGTGATTATTTGTCTGACCGGAGAAGCGAAGAATCCCATGCAAATGAGAATACACTGAAGAATGCGGGAAAGTGAATTGGAACATTGTTCCGAATTTCTAGTTTACGATGATCCTAACATGCCGAAGCTGCAAATTATGCTCACCATTGTTGTCACTGCAGTACGAGGACATCTGTGACACTGTGTCTGTCCCGCAAGTGTATCACTAGAACTACTCTGCCGAAGAATCGAACATTGGATCCCACTCGGATAATGGAGTCTGCTTATCCCCTTGAGAGAAATCTTGTGGAATGCCGATATGTTCAGCGCCATGTTCAGAAACAAAGTTCCTAATTTCTAGCCAGTAAAGAACTGACTGCACACTTATTCCTACCAAGAATCTTGGCAACAAATCCTCTTAAAGTTATATCAGTCTGCCAATGGTGTGATTGTTTTCTTGTAACAAAATCACCCACCAGCAGAGGCGAAAGGTTAAAAACCAGTAATCTCAATTTCCTCCCCACTTTTGCTAAAATCTTTGCACTACGTGTTACGTACTCTTCACATCACATCGATTACACTAAATGGTGCCCTCTCACACAGTAGCTACCCTCATATCACAGACCTTAGGAAAAGCTGAAAAACTGTGTTCGAGGCACATTATCGTCTGAACATGTAACGTGTCAGAGCTGTTTTGTAATGTTTTTTTCGACCACAGGGAAATTTTTATCAGCTGAATGCATTTTTTTAGCATGGACTGCATGCCTACCTCCTACCAGCAGAGTCCCGTTGTCTGGAACGCATATTTTCAGTTCGGTTGTCCAAAGTGGATACGTGAAATAAGGGCTGGGTGCCTGTATGGCGCTAGCTGAGGTGACTTCACTTCGAGAAAACGCGAGGGCAGCTCCACCTATCGATCCGCCTGCTAGCAGTTCTGTAAAGGACGTGTTTCCTCAGCCTACTGGAGGTCAGTTTCAGCATGCCACTCTTGTGACTCTCCTGTCCCCTATCCTCAGCGCACCTCAGTTCTAAAGCTCACCGAGAAAAGCAAATGAAATTAGCCAGTACTATTTTAATTACAGAATATGAAAAAGAGGAGATGAAATCGATACACACAACCACTGTAATCGCATTAATCAGTATCAAAATTTACATGATCAAACCTTGTCTAGCTCATTTCATGTACGATCGAATTACTTATCAAATATGAATGAAAAGAGACTAGCCGAATGGGTTACCACTTTGCACTCTTAAGGTTCAGCCTATTCTTCACCATTACTAAACTATGATCTGAGTCTATACCTGCTCCTGGTTTTTTGTGTTATAATGTAAATAAGTTGCACAGGAGTAGTAAATAGCCTTATAATCACAGTCTTCTTTTCACTTGTGCCACTGATAACCTCACTAACGTTATTTGTTTCATAACTGTCATTACTCTCTGCTCCAAAAGTACGTTGTCCAAGGAACTGGGCATGTAACACTTCTTGAACCTCTTGATAATAGTTGTTGTTGTGGTCTTCAGTTTGAAAACAGATTTTATGTAGCTCTTAACGCCAGTCTCTTCATCTCTGCATAGCCACTGCGACTTACAACTATTTCAATATAATTACTGTAGTCGAACGTTGGTCTCCTTCCACAGAAACAGCCGTCCACCCACCCCCAACACCCACACACACTTCCCTCCATTACCAAAGTGATGAACCTTAGATACCTCAGGATGTGCCCTATCAATTGATACCTTCTTTTAGTTAGGTTGAGTAGTAAATTACTATTCTCTTCAATTTGATCCATTCCCTCCTCATTAGCTGTTCAGCGTTCTTCCGTTGTACAACATTTTAAAGATTCCGTTTTTTTTTTTTTCTTGTATCAACTATTCATAGTCCACATGGCTCTTACAGCACTCTTCACTAATGCCTTCAGCAAAACTTTCTAACACTTAAATTTATGTTAGATATTAACAGATTCTTCTTTTCCAGAAATGCTTTTCTTGCTATTGCCAGTCTACTTTTATGTTCTACCCACTTCTGCCATCATCAGCTAATTTGTGGCCTAAATGGAAATTTTCATCAAGTACTTTTAATGTCTTATTTCCTAATCTAATTCCTTCACCATCACCGGATTTCATTCGACTATATTCTATTACCCTTGTTTTAGCTTTGTTGGTACTCGTCTTATAATCGCTTTTCAAGACACTATCCGTTCCATTCAACTGCTCTTCCAGGACCTTTACCCTCTGTGACAGAATAATAGCGTCGTTATTAAACCTCAACGTTTTAATTTCTTCTCACTGGACTGTAATTACCTTTCCAAGTTTTTCCTTGGTTTCCTTAACAGCCTGATCAATGTACAGATTGAATACCATCAGGGGTAGGCTACAATCCTGTCTCACTCCCTTCTCAATCACTGCTTCCCTTTCATGTTCTTTGATTCTTATGACTGCCGTCTGGTTTTGGTACCATTAGTGAATAACTAGCTTTTTGCTCCGTGTATTTCAGGCTGTTCCAACCGAGCTCCAGGGAGCCGGAGCGCTCCGGAGCGCTCACTGCGGCAGCTCGGAGCCCGCGTGGAGGGGGAAAGCGAACTCACTGCCCCCTGGCCGCATACAGCCGCAACTGACGCAATAATCCGTGTTCAATGACAGCTATGACTAGCCGCGGGAGCCCTGTACCTCTATTGGAGGATACCTTTCTATTCATTGAGAGGGATGGTCGTCGGCAGTGTCTTGTATGTCATAAAGTATTTAATTCTGCGAAGAGGTACAATATACAACGACATTATACGCGTCTTCACGCAGCGCACTACGATCAGGTAGAAGGCGTTTCACGCAGAGAACTTGTAGCCAGGCTTAATAACGACATACCAGGAGACGTAAGTTTGAAAACGGTTTCGTAATACGGAGAGTATCAAAATATGCAACATAGTTCGTGTTCTGTAATGCGTGTATAATTTTCAGGTGAATGAGAGCGGAGAAAACACTACTGAATCTGCAGTTCGAGCAAGCTGCAGGGTCGCTCGCATCATTGCGACGAGCGGCAAGCCGTTTCCGGTGGGACAACTCGTAAAATCGTGCATGGTAGCAGTTGCAGAATGTTTGTTTCCAAGGGAGGTGCAGGCAATTGATGGGGTTTGCCTGTCGAAGCAGACAATGTCTCGTCGAATCCTGGACATGGCAGCGGATTATGAAACACAGATCAGGAAAAAGGCGGCGAGCTTTGTTGAATTTTCGCTAGCGCTTGACGAAAGCACCGACATATCGGACTGTGCTCAGCTTGCAGTCTTTGTGCGTGGTGTCGACATGGAGCTGAAAGTAACTGAAGAACTCTTGGATGTGGTACCACTTGATGACACCGAAACAGGACGTGACATTTTTGAAGCTGTTTGTGAATCAGTGGACAATATGAATTTGCCGTGGGATAAGCTCCATTCTGTAGCGACATACGGTGCACCACAAATGATTGGGCGTCACCAAGGATTTGCTTCTCGTTTGAAAAATAAACTCAGGGATGAATTCGGGAAAGACATTTTGACTCTTCATTGTTTTATTCACCAAGAGGCACTGTGTGCTGCAACAGCAGAGCTAGGTGGCGTAATGAAAGATGTCGTGAAATGCGTGAATTTTGTGCGGCGTCACGGTATGAATCACCACCAATTCAAATGATTCCTGAAAGATATGGAAGCGGAGTATGGGGATATACCTTACCACAGTGCAGTTCGTTGGCTAAGTCGGGGAAAAGTTCTTGATGTTTTCTTTGCCATTCGTGAGGAAATATCCCATTTTCTCGAAATGAAAGGGGAAGAAATGCGTTGTCTGAAAGATATAAAATGGATATCTGACCTGGCGTTCCTATCTGACATAACTATGCATCTGAATAAATTAAATCTGTCATTGCAGGGCAAAGGGCAGCTAATCGTTGACATGCACGACGAGATCAAAGCGTTCATGGAAAAGTTACGTTTATTTGAGAGGCAGATGAGTAATGAACATTTAACGTTCTTCAATCGTCTTGCTTCTTTAAAAATACCTGAAGGTACTACTTTCGGCGATTACCAAGCAAAGTTAAAGCAGCTCATCACGTCGTTTGAAACACGATTCTGAGACCTCACTAGTTTGGAAATGGAACTTAAGGTGTTCAGCACTCGTTTTTCAGTTTCCCCCGATGCTTGTCATTGTCACTTCAATTAGAGGTTATTGATTTGCAAAGTTCAACTTTGTTGAAAGAGAGGTACTACAACACGTCGGATCTGTCACGATGGTATCGTTCATTACAGCAAAAAACATTTCCCAAGCTTCACAACAATGCCACTCAGATCATGTGCATGTTGGCACGTATTGTTGTGAGCAGCTTTACTCAGCAATGAAAAGAGTAAATAGTAAGGAACGATCGTTTCTTCAGGATGTAACAATGAAGCTCATCCTCCGCATTAACGCTGCGAACACTTTGACGCCTGATATTTCCGATCTTGTAATGAAAAGAAAGTATCAACCTACAGAGGCCCAATAAATTTAGTATGCAATTTTTATAAAACAGTTGTTTCTTATTTATTTCCCGAACATCGTATTTCCTGGTGTAGCATGTCATCACGTCTTATCAGCTAAGAGTATGAGGTTGTCGATCTTGTAAGACGCAGCTGGCACATCAAAATGCTTGCCTTGCCGCCTGCCTCAGGCAGCCGTGCCACGCGCCGGCGTGCCGGCCCACTCGAGTGGCCACAGCGAGCGACGCGGCTCCCTGGAGCAGGGAGCGCTCCGCGGCTCACACCGGAGCCGACCAGCTGGAACAGCCTGGTGTATTTTATACCTACACACTTCAGAATGTCGAAGAGTGGATTTCAGTCAACACTGTCGAAAGCTTTCCCTCAGTCTGAAAATGCTGTTTCTGTAGGTTTGCCTTTATTCTACGTATCTTCTAAGATGAACTACGTGATGAGTGTTGTTTCTCGTGTTCCTACAGTTTTCCAGGATCCAAATTGATCTTCTCCAGTGTCCACCTCGACCAGTGTCTCCATTCTTCTGTAGATAATTCTTGTCAATATTTGGCAACCATGACTTATTAAACTGATAGTATGATAATATTAACATTTGTCAGCATTTGCCTTTTTTGGAATTGGAATTATTACATTCTTCTTGAAGTCTGAGGGTGTTTCAACTGTCTAATGATTATTGCACACCTTGCCGTTGGTGGGGAGGCTTGCGTGCCTCAGCGATACAGATGGCCGTACCGTAGGTGCGACCACAATGGAGGGGTATCTGTTGAGAGGCCAGACAAACGTATGGTTCCTGAAGAGGGGCAGCAGCCTTTCAGTAGTTGCAGGGGCAACAGTCTGGATGATTGACTGATCTGGCCTTGTAATAATAACCAAAACGGCCTTGCTGTGCTGGTACTGGGAACGGCTGAAAGCAAGGGGAAACTACAGCCGTAATTTTTCCCGAGGACATGCAGCTTTACTGTATGGTTAAATGATGATGGCGTCCTCTTGGGTAAAATATTCCGGAGGTAAAATAGTCCCCCATTCGGATCTCCGGGCGGGGACTACTCAAGAGGACGTTGTTATCAGGAGAAAGAAAACTGGCGTTCTGCGGATCAGAGTGTGGAATGTCAGATCCCTTAATCGAGCAGGTAGGTTAGAAAATTTAAAAAGGGAAATGGATAGATTAGAGTTAGATATAGAGGGAATTAGTGAAGTTCGGTGGCAGGAGGAACAAGACTACTGGTCAGGTGAATACAGGGTTATAAATACAAAATCAAATAGAGGTAATGCAGGAGTAGGTATAATAATGAATAAAAAATAGGCGTGCGGGTAAGCTACTACAAACAACATAGTGAACGCATTATTGTGGCCAAGATAGACACGAAGCCCACGCCTACTACAGTAGTACAAGTTTATATAACAACTAGCTCTGCAGATGATGAAGAAATTGATGAAATGTATGATGAGATAAAAGAAAGTATTCAGATAGTGAAGGGAGACGAAAATTTAATAGTCACGGGTGACTGGAATTCGAGTGTAGGAAAAGGGAGAGAAGGAAACATAGTAGGTGAATATGGATTGGGGCTAAGAAATGAAAGAGGAAACCGTCTGGTAGAATTTTGCACAGAGCATAACTTAATCATAGCTAACACTTGGTTCAAAAATCATAAAAGAAGGTTGTATACATGGAAGAATCCCGGAGATACTAAAAGGTATCAGATAGATTATATAATGGTAAGACAGAGATTTAGGAACCAGGTTTTAAATTGTAAGACATTTCCACGGGCAGATGTGGACTCTGACCACAATCTATTGGTCATGAACTGCAGATTAAAATTGGAGAAACTGCAAAAAGGTGGGAATTTAAGGAGATGGGACCTGGATAAATTGAAAGAACCAGAGGTTGTACAGAGTTTCAGGGAGAGCATAAGGGAACAGTGGGGGAAAGAAGTACAATAGAAGAAGAACGGGTAGCTCTGAGGGATGAAGTAGTGAAGGCAGCAGAGGATCAAGTAGGTAAAAAGATGAGGGCTAGTAGAAATCCTTGGGTAACAGAAGAAATATTGAATTTAATTGATGAAAGGAGAAAATATAAAAATGCAATAAATGAAGCAGGCAAAAGGAATACAAATGTCTCAAAAATGAGATCGACAGGAAGTGCAAAATGGCTAAGCAGGGATGCCTAGAGGACAAATGTAAGGATGTAGAGGCTTATCTCACTAGGGGTAAGATAGATACTGCCTAGAGGAAAATTAAAGTGACCTTTGGAGAAAAGAGAACCACTTGTATGAATATCAAGAGCTCAGATGGAAACACAGTTCTAACCAAAGAAGGGAAAGCAGAAAGATGGAAGGAGTATATAGAGGGTCTATACAAGGGCGATGTACTTGAGGACAGTGTTATAGAAATGGAAGAGAATGTAGGTGAAGATGAAATCGGAGATGGGATACTGCGTGAAGAGTTTGACAGAGCTGAAAGACCTGAGCCGAAACAAGGCCCCGGAAGAAGACAACATTCCATTAGAACTACTGACGGCCTTGGGAGAGCCAGTCCTGACAAAACTCTACCATCTGTTGAGGAAGATGTATGAGACAGGCGAAGTACCCTCAGACGTCAAGAAGAATATAACAATTCCAATCCCAAAGAAAGCAGGTGTTGACAGATGTGAAAATTACCGAACTATCAGTTGAATAAGTCACAGCTGCAAAATACTAACGCGAATTCTGTACAGACGAATGGAAAAACTGGTAGAAGCGGACCTCGGGGAAGATCAGTTTGGATTCCGTAGAAATATTGGAACACGTGAGGAAATACTGACCCAACGACTTATCTTAGAAGAAAGATTAAGGAAAGGCAAACCTACGTTTCTAGCATTTGTAGACTTAGAGAAAGCTTTTGACAATGTTGACTGGAATACTCTCCTCCAAGTTCTAAAGGTGTCAGGGGTAAAATACAGGGAGCGAAAGGCTATTTACAATTTGTACAGAAACCAGATGGCAGTTATAAGAGTCGAGGGACATGAAAGAGAAGCAGTGGTTGGGAAGGGAGTGAGACAGGGCTGTAGCCTCTCCCCAATGTTATTCAATCTGTATATTGAGCAAGCAGTAAAGGAAACAAAAGAAAAATTCGGAGTAGGTATTAAAATCCATGGAGAAGAAACAAAACTTTGAGGTTCGCCGATGACATTGTAATTCTGTCAGAGACAGCAAAGGACTTGGAAGAGCAGTTGAATGGAACGGACAGTGTCTTGAAAGGAGGATATAAGATGAACATCAACAAAAGCAAAACGAGGATAATGGAACGTAGTCGAATTAAGTCGGGTGATGCTGAGGGAATTAGATTAGGAAATGAGACACTTAAAGTAGTAAAGGAGTTTTGCTATTTGGGGAGCAAAATAACTGATGATGGGCGAAGTAGAGAGGATATAAAATGTAGACTGGTAATGGCAAGGAAAGCGTTTCTGAAGAAGCGAAATTTGTTAACATCGAGTATAGATTTAAGTGTCAGGAAGTCGTTTCTGAAGGTATTTGTATGGAGTGTAGCCATGTATGGAAGTGAAACATGGACTATAAATAGTTTGGACAGAAAGAGAATAGAAGCTTTCGAAATGTGGTGCTACAGAAGAATGCTGAAGATTAGATGGGTAGATCACATAACTAATGAGGAGGTATTGAATAGAATTGGGGATAAGAGCAGTCTGTGGCACAACTTGACAAGAAGAAGGGACCGGTTGGTAGGACATGTTCTGAAGCATCAAGGGATCACAAATTTAGCATTGGAGGGCAGCGTGGAGGGTAAAAATCGTAGAGGGAGACCAAGAGATGAATACACGAAGCAGATTCAGAAGGATGTAGGTTGCAGTAGGTACTGGGAGATGAAGAAACTTGCACAGGATAGGGTAGCATGGAGAGCTGCATCAAACCAGTCTCAGGACTGAAGACCACAACAACAACAGCTTACTCAAGGGTCTCAATGTTTCTGAGGAAATATAGTCGACTCCAGGGGTCTCGTCTCTACACAGATCTGTCAATACTCTGTTAAATTCTTCTCGCTGTATCATATCTTCCATCTTATCTTAATTTACTTCCTACTCCTTTTCTTTTATATTGTCTTCCAGACCATTTCCCTTGCATAACAATTGTATGTATTAAGTCACTGCAAGTCCATATTTATACATTGTTGTTGCGGGACGTGGGCTGTGCAATATAAAATGTCGACTCAAAAACCCCTCCAGTTGTCTATATTTCCAATTTTAATTTATTTTTGCTACCAGTTTCGGCGTTGCACTACGCCCAGACAGAAGTATAGGAAGAATCCTACCTTTTGTACAATCGAAACAGGGGCCAGCATACAGTTAAAAAGACGAGATGAAATCGTATTCAAAATGGGTAAGCCAAGTTAAAGAGGATTTAGAGGAAGCTGAAATTTTATATGATGACATTCAGCATCGAGAAGTTTTCACAGAAAAAGTCAAAATTACTAAAAACCTTATTTCACTTACTACGCCAGTCCCACGTCCTGCCTGCAAATGGTCAAAACAGAGAAAAGAAGCACAGTCAGCCAAAATGAAAATCTACTGGCAAAACTGGCAAAAGAGGGAAACACGATCAGGGAAGAGATAAAAATCTTCGTGGTCCATAGCAGACCGAAACGATAACAGCTTTCCCCCTTCCGCAGTAGCTGCTAACATCACTGTAATCTTTTTTGTTTTGTTTCCATTTGTTCTTAATGGGATACGTTTTGTACCTTTAGAGTTGACTGCAGTACTACGCAGCACGTCCCAAAAGACTGGAGTCTCGATTTGTTGTAGAGTTTAAGAGTGCTACTGCCGTTTGTTGAACACGTTCCTCTGGAAGTTGAAGTGTTTCTCAGTAAAATATTCCGGCAGTCTCTGTGCTGGTGAAGTACTTCATCGGATAAATACGTCACTTCTACTTGCGGCGCCAGTTGATACTACAACGGAATTGTATCTGTGGAGTGTGAATGTTCAAATGTGTGTGAAATCTTATGGGACTTAACTGCTAAGGTCATCAGTCCCTAAGCTTACACACTACTTAACCTAAATTATCCTAAGGACAAACACACACACCCATGCCCGAAGGAGGACTCGAACCTTCGCCGGGACCAGCCACGCAGTCCATCACTGCAGCGCCTGAGACCGCTCGGCTAATCCCACGCGGCTGGAGTGCGAATGATCTTCACAGTTTCAACGGCTTTAAATTATTTATTTATCGGGAAATAGGTATCCCATATTGTATTTTGTGTTTTGCAAAGGAAAGTACCTTAGCTTCAATTTGAAGATATTTTCCAGAATTTTGCTCTGTGCAGGATGTTCTTGATAAAACGCCAGTTTGCGACTTATTCTCAAGTGCAACTCAACGCTGCCGGTTAAATTCGTCCATACCATCCTTTTTGCCAGCTTCTCTATGAGATGTCCTCTTTATAACAAATAACTGCGAGTGTGAAATCTATACCATAACTGCGCCGAATTCTTATATTTGTTCATAGTTTTCTTCCGACGATACCACTCACTGGTGAAAAATAACCTTACTCTTTAGTTAAAAAAACTGTGCTTGTCATGTCGTGTAAAATAACTAAATTGTGAGCATGATAACAGTCACAACTGATGAAAAGCTCAGACTCAGTGACGGTTACATTGTAACCTCTTATACTGTACGATAATTAATTTTCAAACCCTAGTCGTAGGTACTGTTGTTCAATTTCGTACTAAGGAATGAATACAGTTGAAGTTTCCATGATGAGTAAGTATCCCTGTATTTGTAGGGTCGTGCATATACGAATTTTGGTATCCGTTTGAGATTATTCATTCTACACCGTTTCTCTTAGTGCTACTACCAGTACTTACGTTGAAATAGGTTTATGTTAAAAGAAGCCAATCGGATGGAAGGTAATTTGTTATATTCTAGCAGATAGGCGCAGAGAAAACACATAATTTGTGACCAGCAGGTGCAGGTCATAACGAACGCACGATAAATTCTATCAACCTCACTCTAAGACATGCGATTTAGTTAAAAACGTAACGTCAGGGAATAGAGCACATTTTTTACAGTTTCACGGCAGTGACTTCTGTGATTTCGGAATTCTAATTCGCGAAGAAATTCCGTAAAGAATGAACATTAATATGTTTGTCTTAAGACAATGGACGGAACTCCTCAACGCTCTACGAGTCACGGTTCTGTTTGTTCGAGGTGGTGTACTCTCTTCCTCGGCCTGGAGAACTTAACCAGACAGCTACAGGCAGACCAACAATTTATTCGGCAAATCGAAGCAAGCAAGGTAAAGACTTGCATTTCCCACAACCAAGAAACATGACTAGAGACGAACGTTACGTTACAAACGACGAGGTTTGTACAATTCGTTCTTTTGGTTACAGTACATATTAAGTTTACTTATTTGTTCATCCAAAAATCTGTGAAGACTGTGGGATTTGTCATTCATTTGTAAAAACTGTATGAATACACACACACTCAAACAGACACGCGCACACGTGCGCACACGCATAAACATACACAGTTGCTGCTACAGAAAATTTAACAGTAATATCAAGTTGTTGTTGTTCCTGAAGCTGCAAAAGCGTACCTGCAGGCTACTGTTTCGACTGTTATCAAGTAATAAAATGAAAATATATTGAAATAGGATGGAATACAGCAGCAATTATTCTACGATGATTACGAGGGAATGCTGATGTTTAGAAATACAGCTACCAGGGAACTGTCGAATTGTGCTATGCAATGGTGGGGGACTGCTAGTTGTGTCACGAGTAGAGATGGGCAAAACTGTTCTTTTCAGAGATCGGATCAGAACTGTTCACTCCCTGAAATGAATTAGCTCTTTTTCATGACTCACAACTCATTTACAATAGAAAATAAATGGAAGGCACATTGCCCTTTAAACTTGGTTTATTCCAGTACTATACCTTATTTTGATCTTATTTGATCCTATTTTGAAGTAACACAGATAATGAGTAAGAATTTTGTATTGTTTATTGAAATTTCCACGATATGACAAAGTTTTTGATTATTGATTTATTTTGCACTATCGTGGTTTTTTGGGTGATCGGAAAATGTTGTAACTTGAGATTTACATTAACAATATATTTGGCTATAATGTATTAAAATTTCATTAACCTCATACAAATACATCGCAAGCCATATATTTTTAAAGTGAACGTTTCCTTCCGAAGACGCCTAAAATCGCAAAATCCGTACCAGAATAAAAAAAAAATATAAATTTGACTGTAAAACGAAAGTGCTGCATATAGCCTTACGCAGAATAAAACAAGGAAAATATTGGTGTATCACATTTTGCGATACGTTTATCGGTTCGCTCGTAATTAAAGTGTAAATTCGAGTGTCCATAATAAAAATCCTATAGTAAGAGGAGTCGTCAGGAACCTAATCTGATCAGTTTAAACAAATAAAAATAAAATAAAAACAAATGATGTATACATAACATAATAATGTAATATACATAGCGGTATTACTACGAAGAACAATATCCAGTAAAGACGAACTCCGATGCAGAAGCACTGAGTCGAGCAGGTCGAGCCGCGAGCTGTATTACTGCGTGAGCTGAGACCGCAGAGACCAGAGTGACACCTGAGTCGCTTTGCTCAACGCTCTGGCTAGAGTCGAGACAGTGGGGTGAGCGTTGAGCGGGCGAGTTCCGAGGGTGGGGGGAGCGGTGAACTCACCCGCTCCGAGACAAATCGTCCGTTCCCTTGCGAGCAGGTTGTTGCAAGTAGTTCCTATGTTATCCACTAGGTGGCTCTCTGTCCTGTTGCTCGCATCAACTGCCCAGAGGGCAGGACGTGCAACTGAAACGATCGCCGACAGAGTGCGACAGACACTGCCCGCGGCAGACGACGCACAGAGACGGCACGGCATATGTGAAACACAAAATCCAATGGGGCACTGCACAATGCAGGCAGCCAAGGTAGAAGCAGGGCAGAGGCCGGCGCTGGCTGTATTGTGTGGTGTGCACTGTGCTGTGACCAGCAGAGGCGCTGCTGATATGCTCCGTCTCTCTCTCTCTCTCTCTCTCTCTCTCTCTCTCTGTCTCTCTGCCGTGGGAAACGTTTGGAGCTACCGTTCTTTTTTTCTGTATCACTGATTGTTCACTCCTTTGAAAGATTCAACTCTATGAATTAGTTCAAGAGCGCATCCCCCATCTCTAGTCACGAGGCCCAATAGAGTTGAAATTTTGTGGAATGACAGAAGTTGCCTCTCTTGAGTGATGCCACTGAAAACTATATGTTCGCATACACAACTGTAGTACCACTGCAGTATGCCACCAACCGTGGCGTCACTTTACTTGCGTGTGTGGACATGGTTTTAAGGCATGCATTTAGAGCTCGTGTCCACTAGACATTTTTTTCCTTGTTGTGGCATACTACGCAGTCTGAAAATTTGTCGGTGGATTTCTGATGCACCAAATTTGTCCTATAGGACACGACTTCTGAATTGCCCTGTATAGCTGCTGTTGCTGTTGTAGTAGAATCGACCGAGAACAACCTTCCATATATGTCAACGATTTAAAATCCGCTGACAGTGGTTCTATAACAGGCAAGGTGGTAACTGGAATCGTATTTTAATAAATTTATAGCTGTCCTTGGCACCCGACATGAAACAAATTTGCTATCTCTGGCATACATGTTAGAACAAGAATAATATTTTTTTGTGTTATAATTACTAATTTTTGTGATTATTTAAGGTCATATTATCATTTACATGATGCACCGTAGGTGTGGCTCCACCATTCTAAAACAAAAAGAGATGCAAAAACAGAAATTTAAAGCCATCTCGTATGAGATGGGAGAAGGATAAATCTTTGACGCTATACCATCTTATACGCAGCTCGTAATTTTCGAACGTAATGGGATCATGTGATACATCAAATAGCTATGATTTCACATGAGCAGAACTTTTTTCGTTCTCGAGCTATGACTGATGTTTCCTCCTTAAAGTTGACGCGAAAGCTGATGACGCTAACACAAGACGAATGGATTGAGATCGGATCGGCCTGATAACAGGACAGAGAAATGCCCGTGTTATCGCAGACGATTTCAGCCAATGCACCTAGACAGACCACACTGCAGTAATAAAACTACTCGCAGACCAACAGAAAGTTGGACTATAGAAACCGGCAACTCATCAAACAACATTAACCGTTGTTCTGGCGCACTACATTACTTTAAGTGTCTCTTTATCTGCCTCTTGTTGTTTTAGAAGGATTGTTCCACAATTATGGAACACGCTTTACTCTTATAATTAAGGACATTATTATTCATTTTGAAAGGCCGTAGACTATTTGAACTAGTTTCATTAAAGAGTACGTATATTGTGGCCACAAAATTAAAAAGTGTAAGTTTTTAAAGAGACGTCTACGTGACTACTGTGGAGAAGCATTGCACGATATTTATATGGCACACTTTATTGCAGCAATAATTTTCATTTCAAGAGATGAAATTCCCTAGACGTTATGCCATATGGTGTCACAGAATGAAAACAGGCAAAATATTTGTTGAACTGTCTTACCCCTAGACTCGCTACGATGTGAAGTGCAAACGTAAGTGAACATACTGATTTAAAAAGAGTCAGAATTCACTTATTTTTATTTTAACTAGCTTTAGGTGGTCTTTTGCTTCAAGGGTGTTCCTTTGAAGGAGGGAGGGAAGGGGGTTCGCTACGATTTTAGAATTTTTTTGTGTGACAATGCATTCCAAATTACCATGAGACGACCGCTTACTTCTTAATAATGTTTATAAAAAAGGAGCTCCCATCAGCAGAATCTTAAACCCATAACTCCAGTGAATACAATAATCTTATGGTCGTTGGTTAGACTACTGGTTCTTTCTAGGTATTAGGTGATTTTATATTTATAAATAAAAAACAAAAACTTTGCATAACATTTGTTTATTATTGCTGAATACAAAACGAAAACACAATATTCCATTACCCCTGGCGTTGTTAGTGTCGTCTCCATACTGTTTAATAGAATCGAATCATCAAAGTAGCAGGTCTAACGAACAGAACTAGCTGACCACTATCCAGAACTGTCTACAACTGCCCAACTTCAGCTGAGGCAACTTCTTTCCTTATGGTGGCATAACCCAGATGTTTTTTCTTTGTTGCCGACACGAATCATCAACTAAACAGTGTTTCATTATGTAGACTCATGCTGTTGTTGTGCGCATATAGAATGATGATTCTGAGACCTTTACTGCAACTGCAGAGGGTGCATAAGCATTGGACTAAAAACCTGATTCTAGAGCGTAGATATTATTTTATCAAATTTTTTACTAACTTATTATTATTTTATATTCGTATTTTTATATATTTCTATTGTATATTTTTTATATTTTTAAATTTATATTTTATATTCATTATTTTTATTATTCCTATTTTACTATTTATTATTTTATCAAAATACACATCTTAGTTCTACTGGAAATGATATCAAAGTCGTCCATGCTAGGGTGGCATTATCACATTCTTCCATGCAGTTGTCGGGTTCGGTCTGTGCTTTTCCCTTGCGACTAGCATCCCACGTTTTTTATAGACATCAGGGACGGTAACTTAGCAATAAATATACAACACAAAGTTTGCGTTTTTGGTGTGCAGAGTAGCACTATGCATAAAAGTGAAACACATGCATGTTGATTGTCGTATTGACCCCATGTCCAACTCCATGGCCGTGAGGAATCCGCGTCGCAGCATACACAAAATAGTGTAGCTGGATTGCAAGTCCAGTCACATTTAGAAGGTATGATAAAAAGATCACGTGGCTGGAAGTGATGTCATCATGACCTTTGCCCGAAGGTTTTTGCTATTAATATCAATAACTACTAACAGTGAAGAAATCATTTGCTGCTGGTGGCCATCCTGATCATATTGCTATTCTAAGACGCAGTCCAGTTTTTGTGCCACGGATTTACAGTTGCTAAGACAGACTGACGTGGGATCCAAACCAGCATGTTCCGAACAAAAATTAAATAAAATACTATTGACTCGTGTGAATATACACACATTTTAGGAAATCAGGACCGATAATTAGGTATAAATCTATGCTCTGTATATGTATAGTTTTAATTATTTAACCTGGAAATTGATTACATGAACTAACAGCCAGTGAGGCTGACAGTTCTACTGTGGATTAGCTCTTGGCAGATGACTGTCTGTTCGTCGTAACCAAATGGGTATGGTTTGCAAATGCATTACAAGACTGCTGTTTTAATGGAGGTTTTGCTAATGGTGGAAGGGTGTGTAGAAAGAGACTAATCATTTGTCAGTCAAGTTATCGGTGTCGGATACACCCCATAGGATCAAGACTGGGAAACATGTTAGTTATTTGCGGTTACTTTGGCTGTCAAAAGCACCACCTTCTCCAGAGTTTTTGTTTTTTTGTTTTTGCTAGTGTTTTAAGAATATAGAAAACACTACTGACAGTAATTCTGATAATGAAAATTATAGTCCTGACTCTCTAGCTCGTCACGATATACACTATAATGGTGAGATAGAGATTTCGGAACCGGATTTTAAATTGTAAGACATTTCCAGGGGCAAATGTGGACTTTGACCACAATTTATTGGTTATGAACTGTAGACTGAAACTAAAAAAATTTGCAAAAAGGTAGGAAATTGAGGAGATGGGCCTTGGATAAGCTGAAGAACGAATGGTTGTAGAGAGTTTCAGAGGGAACATTAAGGAACGATTGACAAGAAAGGAGGGAAAGAATGCAGTAGAAGAAGCATGGGTAGCTTTGAAAGATGAAATAATGAAGGCAGCAGAGAAGCAAATAGGTAAAAAAACAAGTCCTAGAAGAAATTCTTGGATGACACAAGATACAATGAATTTAATTGATGAAAGTGGGAAATACAAAAATGCAGCAAATGAAGCAGGCGAAAGGGAATACAGACGTTTAAAAAATGAGATTGACAGGAAGTGCAAAATGGCTCAGTAGGGACGGCTAGATAACAAATGTAAGGATTTAGAAGCATGTTTCACTAGGGGAAAGTTAGATACTGACTACAGGAAAATTAGAGGCCTTTGGGGAAAACAGAAGCAGCTCAATGAATATCAATCAAGAGCTCAGGTGGAAAACCAGTTCTAACCAAAGAATGGAGAGCTGAAAGGTGGAATGAGTATAGAGAGGATTCATACAAGGGAGATGAACTTGAAGGCAATATTTTAGAAAGGGAAGTGGACGAAGATGAAGAAGAGATGAGAGATATGATACTGTGAGAAGAATTTGACAGAGCTCTGAAAGATCTAAGTAGAAACAAGGTCCCAGGAGTAGATGATATTCTGTCAGAACTATTGATAGCCTTGGGAGAGCCAGCCGTGACAAAACTCTTTCATCTGATATGCAAGGTGTATGAGACAGGCGAAATACCCCCAGACTCCAAGAAGAACGTAATAATTCCAATTCCAAAGAAAGCAGTTTCTGATAGGTTAGAAAATTACCGAACTATCAGTTTAATAATAAGTCATACCTGCCAAATACTAACACGAATTCTTCGTAGAGAAATGGGAAAACTGGTAGAAGCCAACCTCAGGGAAGATTACTTTGGATTCCGGAGAAATGTAGGAACACGCGATGCAATACTGACCCTATGACTTATCTTAGAAGATAGGTTAAGGAAAGGCAAAACTACCTTTATACCTTTTGTTGGCCTAGCGAAAGCTTTCGACAATGTTGACTGGAATACTCTCTTTCAAATTCTAATGGTGGCAGGGATAAAATACAGTGAGCGAAAGGCTATTAACAATTTGTACAGGATCCAGACAGCAGTTATAGCAGTCGAGGGTCATGAAAGGGTAGCAGTGGTTGAGAAGGGAGTGAGGCAGGGTTGTAGCCTATCCCCGATGTTATTCAGTCTGTACATTGAACAAGCAGCAAAGAAAACAAAAGAAAAACTTGGAGTGGGAATTAAAGTCCAGAGAGGAGAAATAAAAACGTTGGGTTTTGCCGATGATATTGTAATTCTCTCAGAGACAGCAAAGGACTTGGAAGGGCAGTTGAACGGAATGGACAGTGGCGTGGAAGGAGGACGTAAGATGAACATCAACAAAAGCATCCACAGACTGGTCGGCACATCGGACCTCGACACTAATCCGCCGAGAAGATTCGCGCCGGGGACCGGCACGCCTTCCCGCCCGGAAAGCAGTGCGTTAGACTGCACAGCTAAACGGGCGGACAAAAGAAGCATAATGGAATGTAGTCAAATTTAATCAAGTGATGTTGAGGGAATTAGATTAGGAAACTATACATTTAAAGTAGTAGGTGAGTTTTACTATTTGCGCAGCAAAATAACTGATGATGGTCGAAGTAGAGAGGATATAGAATGTAGACTGGCAGTGGCAAGAAAAGAGTTCCTGAAGAAGAGAAATTTGTTAACATCGAGTGTAGGTTTATGTGTCAGGGAGTCTTCTCTGAAAATATTTGTATAGAGTGTAGCCATGTATGGAAGTGAAACATGGACGATAAACAGTTTAGACAAGAAGTGAATAGAAGGTTTTGAAATGTGGTGCTACAGAAGAATGTTGAAGATCAGATGGATAGATCACGTAACTAATGACGGGGAACTGAATAGAATGGGGAGAAAGAAATTTGTTGCACAACCTGACTAGAAAAAAAGGATCCGTTGACAGGACACATTCTGAGGCATCAAGGGATCGCCAATTCAGTACTAGAAGGAAGTTTGAGGGGGTGTTGGTTGTGTGTGTGTGTGGGGGGGGGGGTGAATTTCCACGTGAGTGGCATCAGAGGGCTGATGGCATCATGAATTAGTGCATTATGATCAAATTCGGTCGTGTGATGAATCCTTCACCACATTTAGGGCTGCCTTAGTTGAAGGAAACCATCGTCTTTATGTGGATAAGAAAAATTAAAAGAAGGTTGTATACCTGGAAGAATCCTGGAGATACTAAAAGGTATCAGATAGATTATATAATGGTAAGACAGAGATTTAGGAACCAGGTTTTAAATTGTAAGACATTTCCTGGGGCAGATGTGGATTCTGACCACAATCTATTGGTTATGAACTGCAGATTGAAACTGAAGAAACTGCAAAAAGGTGGGAATTTAAGGAGATGGGACCTGGATAAACTGAAAGAACCAGAGGTTGTAGAGAGTTTCAGGGAGAGCATAAGGGAACAATTGACAGGAATGGGGGAAGGAAATACAGTAGAAGAAGAATGGGTAGCTCTGAGGGATGAAGTAGTGAAGGCAGCAGAGGATCAAGTAGGTAAAAAGACGAGGGCTAATAGAAATCCTTGGGTAACAGAAGAAATATTGAATTTAATTGATGAAAGGAGAAAATATAAAAATGCAGTAAATGAAGCAGGCAAAAAGGAATACAAACGTCTCAAAAATGATATCGACTGGAAGTGCAAAATGGCTAAGCAGGGATGGCTAGAGGACAAATGTAAGGATGTAGAGGCTTGTCTCACTAGGGGTAAGATAGATACTGCCTACAGGAAAATTAAAGAGACCTTTGGAGAGAAGAGAACCACTTGTATGAATATCAAGAGCTCAGACGGCAACCCAGTTCTAAGCAAAGAAGGGAAGGCAGAAAGGTGGAACGCGTATATAGAGGGTCTATACAAGGGCGATGTACTTGAGGACAATATTATGGAAATGAAAGAGGATGTAGATGAAGACGAAATGGGAGATAAGATACTGCGTGAAGAGTTTGACAGAGCACTGAAAGACCTGAGTCGAAACAAGGCCCCGGGAGTAGACAACATTCCATTTGAACTACTGATGGCCTCGGGAGAGCCAGTCATGACAAAACTCTACCATCTGTTGAGGAAGATGTATGAGACAGGCGAAGTACCCTCAGACGTCAAGGAGAATATAACAATTCCAATCCTGAAGAAAGCAGGTGTTGACAGATGTGAAAATTACCGAACTATCAGTTTAATAAGTCACAGCTGCAAAATACTTACGCGAATTCTTTACAGACGAATGGAAAAACTGGTAGAAGCCGACCTCGGGGAAGATCAGTTTGGATTCCGTAGAAATGTTGGAACACGTGAGGCAATACTGACCTTACGACTTATCTTAGAAGAAAGATTAAGAAAAGGCAAACCTACGTTTCTAGCATTTGTGGACTTAGAGAAAGCTTTTGACAATGTTAACTGGAATACTCTCTTTCAAATTCTGAAGGTGGCAGGGGTAAAATACAGGGAGCGAAAGACTATTTACAGTTTGTACAGAAACCAGATGGCAGTTATAAGAGTCGAGGGGCATGAAAGGGAAGCAGTGGTTGGGAAAGGAGTAAGACAGGGTTGTAGCCTCTCCCCGATGTTATTCAATCTGTATATTGAGCAAGCAGTAAAGGAAACAAAAGAAAAATTCGGAGTAGGTATTAAAATTCATGGAGAAGAAGTAAAAACTTTGAGGTTCGCCGATGACATTGTAATTCTGTCAGAGACAGCAAAGGACTTGGAA
The DNA here is from genome assembly GCF_023864275.1 of Schistocerca cancellata. Taxonomy (NCBI): domain Eukaryota; kingdom Metazoa; phylum Arthropoda; class Insecta; order Orthoptera; family Acrididae; genus Schistocerca; species Schistocerca cancellata. The sequence continues at coordinate 368,932,489 of NC_064629.1, forward strand.
GAGCAGTTGAACGGAATGGACAGTGTCTTGAAAGGAGGATATAAGATGAACATCAACAAAAGCAAAACGAGGATAATGGAATGTAGTCAAATTAAGTCGGGTGAAGCTGAGGGAATTAGATTAGGAAATGAGACACTTAAAGTAGTAAAGGAGTTTTGCTATTTAGGGAGTAAAATAACCGATGATGGTCGAAGTAGAGAGGATATAAAATGTAGACTGGCAATGGCAAGGAAAGCGTTTCTCAAGAAGAGGAATTTGTTAACATCGAGTATAGATGTAAGTGTCAGGAAGTCGTTTCTGAAAGTATTTGTATGGAGTGTAGCCATGTATGGAAGTGAAACATGGACGATAACTAGTTTGGACAAGAAGAGAATAGAAGCTTTCGAAATGTGGTGCTACAGAAGAATGCTGAAGATAAGGTGGGTAGATCACGTAACTAATGAGGAGGTATTGAATAGGATTGGGGAGAAGAGAAGTTTGTGGCACAACTTGACTAGAAGAAGGGATCGGTTGGTAGGACATGTTTTGAGGCATCAAGGGATCACACATTTAGCATTGGAGGGCAGTGTGGAGGGTAAAAATCGTAGAGGGAGACCAAGAGATGAATACACTAAGCAGATTCAGAAGGATGTAGGTTGCAGTAGATACTGGGAGATGAAGAAGCTTGCACAGGATAGAGTAGCATGGAGAGCTGCATCAAACCAGTCTCAGGACTGAAGACCACAACAACAACAATGCTGAATGACCAATAAAGAATCTGAATCTGTATACCGTAATATTACACGTAACTGAGGAAGACAGGACTACAAAAAGTCGAAAATGTTCAGTGGTCAGAATTCCCTTGTTCGTCTTTTTTTTCGTTGGGCAGAAAACAAGGGCTAGAACTCACTTAATATTTGCGGAACTTCAGGCGACATGGCACTCAGGAGCATGTAGACAATGTTAACTACTACACTTGTTCAACAGGAAGCTGGCAACTAAGAAAAGTTCCTGTTACAGGGCGAAAGTTCGATTCATCAAATAATGAACTGCCGATTTTTACATAGTCAGTAAACAGTGGGTGGCTTTTACTATGATTTACGTTATTTTTGTTGTTCTTAAATTGTGTTTTCAAGACATGTCCAACTTACTCGTAAAAGTAATCTGTTGTTTGTTGTTGTGGTCTTCAATCCAAAGACTGGTTTGATGCAACACTCCATGGTACTCTCTACGGTCGCAGGTTCGAATCCTGCCTCGGGCATGGGTGTGTGTGATGTCCTTAGGTTAGTTAGGTTTAAGTAGTTCTAAGTTCTAGGGGGCTTATGACCTAAGATGTTGAGTCCCATAGTGCTCAGAGCCAATCCATGGTACTCTATCCTGTGCAAGACTTCATCTCAGGGAGGACGACGGTTCATCTGAGTTGTTTCTGCCTTGACGCTACCGCAGGTCACTAGATCAGTAAGGAACGTGCTGAAATGACAGAAGATAACATAATCAGAAATAGATCTAGGAAATATTTGTCTGCATCTACAGCTACATCAATGCCTGAAAGACAGTTGACGCTGTGTGGCGGAGGGTATTTCTGGTATCACTAACTGATACCCCCTTCGCTCTTCCATTCGCGAATAGCGCGTGGCAAGAATGATTAACGGTAAACCTCTGTATTAGCTCTAATTTTCTCGTTGTGGTAATTTCGCGAGACGTATGTGGAGGAAATAATATGCTGTCCGACGCTACCCGGAAAGTACTCTTTCGAAATTTCTGTAGTAAACCTCTCCATGATGCACAACGCCTATCTTGTAGCATCTGCCACTGGAGTTTGTTGGGCACCTCTGGAACGCTGTCGCACCGATTAAACGATCCAGTGACGAAAGGTGCCGCTCTTCGTTGGATCTACTCTGTTTCTTCTATGGAACTTGCCAGGCAAGGGTCCCACACTGATGAACAGTAGTCAAGAATCGGTCGAAAAATCGCCCTGTAAGCCACTTATTTAGTGGACGAATTACATTTCCTTATGATGCTTCTTATGAATCTCATTCTCGCATTTGCTTTTCCTACTATTTGTTCTATGTGGTCTTTCCAGTTAAGGTAGCTCCTGATAGATAATCCCAAATATTTTACCGTCGTTACTGTTCCCAGTAATTTATCATCAATAGTGTTGTTCTACAGTAGTGGATTTCTTTCCTATGTATGCGCAATATGTTACACTTTTTTACGTTCGGGGTCAACAGCCAGTCCCTGCACCATTCATCAATCCTCTGTAGGCTCCTCTGCAAGTCGTTGCTGTCTTCTGGCGTTGCTACCTTCTTATAGACAACCGCATCATCTGCGAACAACTTTAAAGAGCTTTCGACACATTCTACTACATCATTTATATATATTGTAAACAGTAATCGTCCTGTCACACTTCCTTGGGCTACCCCCGAAATTACCGTTACATCTGCCGATTTTGTCCCGTTGAGAGCGACGTGTTGAGTTCCATCTGCATGGAAGTCTTGAATCCAGCCGCATATGTGGTTCAAATGGCTCTGAGCACTATGGGACTTAACTTCTGAGGTCATCAGTCCCCTAGAACTTAGAATTACTTAAACCTAACTAACCTAAGGACATCACACACATCCATGCCCGACGCAGGATTCGAACCTGCGACCTTAGCGGTCGCGCAGTTCCAGACTGAAGCGCCTAGAACCGCTCGGCCACTCCTGCTGGCCGTAGATCTGGTCCACTACTTGGTAAGCTCATAATTTTTTTCACTAAACAGCAGTACGGTACAGTGTGAAATTTCATCCTGAAGTCGGTGAATACGGCATCACTGAGTGCCGATGTCTGCAGCGCTGTGGGTCTCATGGATGAACAAAGAGAGTTGAGTTTCATAAGAACTCTGTTTGTGGGAGCCATGTTGATTTCTATAGAGGAGGTTTTCATTCTCCAAGAAGGTGGTAATACACGAGCATAAAACATGTACCATAATTCTACAACAGATATGTCAACAATATAGGCCTATAATTATGTGCATCTGTCCTAAGACTTTTCTTGAAAATGGGAATGAGCTTACCTTTTTTCTAGTTGCTACGTGCCGTCCGTTGCTCAGCCACCTACGATAAACTGCTGCTAGAAAGAGAACGTTAAACCCCTGTGGAATCTTACAGGCATCTCCTATGGTTCTGATGCTTTTCCACTACAAAGCGAGTATAGTTGTTTTTCTATTCCGCTATTAGCTATTTCGATATTTACCATTTTGATGTTAGTACGACGTTTGAAAAGAGGGACAGTGTAACGATCTTCCGGGGCGAAACAGTTTCGGAAGACCGAATTCAGTATTTGGGCCTCCGGTCTGTTATTTTCCGTGTCGGCGGCCTTATGATTAATGAGTGACCGAATAAATGCTTTCGAGCCGCTTACTGATTTCATATAAGACTCAAACTCTTATGGTTTTTACGAAGGCGTGCTGAAAAGTAATGCCTTCGAATTTTTTATGTGAAAACTCTCAAGGCTTTTTAAATAAAATAAACGTTATTAACATTCTGCATCTTTATTCTTCATGTCTACACAGTTATTTCTCAACACCCTGGCGACGAACACATTTCTCTCAAGGAGAGACCAGTTTGTTGACACTGTCACTGGAGAACGTCTGACTTCATTGACGGAGCCACAACCTCACCTCTGCTTGCACCGCTTCATCACTATCAAAGAGAAGCCCTCGAAGGTGTTAAGTTTTGAAAACAGATGAAAATCGTGTGGTGCCAAGTCGGGACTGTACGGAAGATGCTCGATGAGAGTAAACCCAAGGTGTCGGATTGTTGCAGATGTCGCAACATTCGTATGTGGTCTAGCATTGTCATGCTGAAGGAGAGGGGGCTCCATGTGTGGATGAACTCTTCGAATACGAAACTCGACTTCAGCATGTTGTTTCTTCGGCACTGACATAGTTACGTTACACGCTGTTATGTTACGGGGTATAATTCGGAGTCCTCTAGCGGCAGAGGACTGAAAATATATAGATATCGAGAATAAAGATGTAAAGTGTTATTAATGTTTGTTAATAAAATTTAGTGAGACAATCGTGATAGCTAGGACCTCACATTATTATACCCGCATGTATAGAGAAGCTATAGACATCTACAAGCACGAAAATAATTTTAATAAAAAAGAAGAAGGATTAAAACTAGACAAGATATGGCAGTCGACTCTGTGCCAATGAAGTGACTATCGATTACCTATAACCGAGAGAGATGGCCCTAGCCAGAGATAGTTTTAAAGTCGAAAGCACGTGATGAGTGGCGGCGCCATCTAAGCGCTCTATATAAGCGGGACCTCCAGCGGCTAGCAGCCAGTCGCCGACTCACCTCAGAAGATATTGCCCACAGTAGGCAACGAAACGTCAGGGAGGAGAAGCAGTTTTATATATGGATCACGGCAATTCAGCCCGGAAGTTTTAATTAATGAATGTTTGTTGCATTCAAAAAGCTTTAAGAGTTTTCACATAAAAGTTCAAAGGTCTTACATTTCAACACGCCCTCGTAGAAAGATGGATTGACAAAATTTTAATTTTTATATAGCTGAGCGCTTCTCTCATTGCTCTCCTTAAACTCATTTTCATTTGGTTCGGCTTTTGTTTGTGAGCTAGGTTTTGACTTCCCTTGAATCTGTGATGAAGCTCTCTTTGCTAACGTAATAGTCTTGTAACACGGCTGTTAAATCACGGTGGGTCTTTCCCATCCAGTAAGACGTTACTCGGAACATATTTGTCTAAAGTATACTGAACGATCTTTAGATTTTTTTCCATTTGTGATCCATATCTTCGTCCTCAGAACTGAATATTCGATTTTGACTACTCAGATACTCTTCAACTTGTATCGTGTCACTCTCGCAAATCCGAAATACTTTCCTACCTTTCTTGACATTCCTTGTAATACACGTAATCATAGTTGCTATAATAGCCTTATGATCTTTGATTCTTTCCTCTACGTTAACTGATACGTTAAGTTCAGCCTGCTGTTGGTAAGGGGCCTAAGATGTTATCTCCACGACTTGGTTCTCTAACTAATTGCTCGAAGTAAATTGTGGACAAGACATTCAGAATATTGTCACACGAATCCCTGTGTGTAACACCAGTTTTGATAACGGGACTCTCCAAATCTATACCTGGCCAGTTGAAGTCAGCCCCTATTACAACTGCATAATCAGGTAACTTATTCATTAAATTCTGCAAGTTGTCTCTGAAGCTCTCCTGACGCAGGTGGTCTGTAAAAGCATCTGATTACCAGTTTGACACACCTTTGATGCTTAACTTCACCCAGATTAATTTAAACTGGGAATCTGTGATAACCTCGCTATACATTACTGAATTCTTTACTGCAATGAATACGTCGCCACGATTAGGATTTCGTTGCTGTTCACTTCTGGTTTCAGTCAACGTTCTGTTCCTAATACTATATAGCCATTATAACGACGGCCATTCTCTGAGAATAATGTGACTGATGTTTCTTCGATTTCAGTGGGCATAGCATCTCTGATCCCAAGGGAGGTTCCTCTGACATATAAAAACCCCATGTACTCGTCACAATTGCTCCGGTATCCCACTAGCCGCTTCATGCGTGTAGTGCACCCCTCATCTATTAAGGAGAACCCTAAACTCTCCACCTCATAGCGGAGGTCGAGGAATTCGAATCTGACATCGTCGCAGAATCATATGAGCCTCTGGTCTACGCCTTCCACTATGCTCCAAACCTGGATACGGTGCTACAAACAGCGAGCTTAACTTCCACCCCGTGTTCGATGCTAGCTGTCTTCACTAAATCAGCAATCCACTTGTAGGAACCGAGAATGGCCTCAGGATCCGAGCGGTAGGCGTCATTCGTGCCGACATGGGGCACGATTGGTACGTAAAGAATAATTTATGACTCAATCGCCATGTCGCGAACGAATTTAGCCTAATTACAATTCAGCTCATATCGCATATTTTTGTTTTGTTCCCAAAGAACAGACTTTGGAAACGTTGTACTGAATTTTGAAATCTTACATTAAAAAATTGGAAACGTTGTCATTGCGTCTTGCACAAACATTTGGAGGAAGAAACTGCTTGGAAGTACGTACAGTTTTATAAAGCATTTCATGCTATCTATTGCAGCAGATGGTTTGAAAGTAAAGGTGGAGAAGAGTAAGCGGGAGAGAAGATGTATGAAGTGTACTGAGTGATTCTGATTCTTTACTAGTAAGTACTGGATTGTTAATTTTCGCTTGTTCTTGTGAAAAGTATAGTGCACCAACACGTTCTCAGTGAGAAAGACTAGTACTGAGCAGTTTGTACTTTAGCAAGACTGTTGGCCGAAATTTCGCTCCCTCAGTTAAGGCTCCTAGCGGGGACGTTGCCATCAAGCCTAAGAAGCCCTGAGCGGATTACCAGCCTCTTCGCATTTCGGAAGTTTGTGCGCTTAGGAAGCCCTGCTGACGTGGAACTAGGGAGCATGCTCTGATACTCCTTATTATAGTAGTACGACACACTTTTCTATGCACTTCAAATGCGTTAAAATAGTTCTCCAGTTCCGCGTGACTACCCTTGATCATTATTAAGCAGTGACATGAAGAGAGTAAATTATTTCTTACTTGAGATTGCTCCTAGATGAAACTAATTGAACACGGCTCGAAGATGGAGGTCTCCAGGCTTTACCTGTGTTAACCCGATATTCACATGAGACATCTTAGTAAACACTAAATTATGATTTTTTTTAGTTATTCGACATTAACGATCGTAATTATGCGAAACAGTACCGTACATTATTCGTATAACTTTTGGCTTACTTGATAATTTTCTGCGAGTTTAAACTGTTTTACGCTACGTGAAAAGAGTTTTTGGCTACATTCAGATGTAAACGTACTCAATAGTTGTTTTGCCCATGGTTCTGTACGGTTTTCATATGTTTTCTGCCATTGTAAATAATTCATCTCCACTGTACTGGGACAAAGATGAATGAGCGCGCTGCCGTAGTAGTGAATAAAGACTTTGTGTTGAACGTAATCTGTGGTGAGCTTTGTCGCCAGTCAGTTGTGCAGCGCTTGGGCATTCTTATTTGAGGCATAGTAACGAGCAGTTGAGATTTTAGAAAAGGAGATGTGATATTTGCGAGTCTGGGAGAAATGATCTGGATTACTTGATTAAGGAGATGAAAACTTCTTTGTAAGCATGTGTTACTGATTTTACTGACGGGGAAGATTTTTTGAAGGAATTTTTCAAGGTAACTAGTGCATGAGTAAGTATGAAATGTTTGTTTGTCAGAACTATTAATTGAAGGAAATCTATGTCCCTCAGATAACAGTTCGTAGTCAGAATTATCAGCAAGCAAGCAGATTAATTTACCGTGAACAATATAGGTAATCTCAAACAGTTATTTTTCTTCTGAGTAGTGTAGTATTTTATTTTTGTGGGTATTTCAAGTCATAAGTTGCACATCATGTCACGCACATTTCGTAGTGTACTTCAGTATTGAGTTTTAGTTAAATAGTTTTCACTGAGTACTCAGTTACTTGGGCATCAATTAGATTAGTTTTCATTATTTCAAATTATGTGTTTCAATAAGTTTAAAGTTTTATTTCACGACACTGTTCACATGCGCAACACAGGGTGAACCAACAGACAGTATTGCTCAGCAGTTGAATACGATACCTGAAACATATGTTATGTGAGGAGAAAATTTTTGAAAAAAGAATATTCAGTATTTTTATTGATAGATAAATTTTTATAGAAAGCTTACAGTTTTCATGTGGCAATGATCGTATCCGCAACTGCCGAATTTTATCGTACTAACGGAATGGCACCATTTGCTTGAAAAGATTTATTGACTGGAAAGTCGTTTCAGTTAGAACACTAATCATCTATAGGTGACCTTGAACAGTATGAAAACATATCCAAGAGCCAAAATATTAATCGAATAATTTTTTCCCAAAGGTAATCTGCATAAATATTGAGACAATTTTTCCTCTGAGTGACCTAATGGACGGTATTTTCATCGCCGAACTCTGTAACCATTAGCAGAGAGACTATCGTGCACCGTCGCTTACGTAAAAACAGGTTAGCATAAAATCTCCCGTCGACATAAATAACATGAGCGATGAACTCGTCACTCATGCTCTGTGCACCATACTGAAAGGTCGATCATCACGAAGTGTCAGCAGAGACACGTAACCTTCAGATACAATTAAGAAAAGAACTGACTTACACAGTTGAAGGTAAGTATTATTAACGTTTTCTTCACTCATTGCCCATTATTATTATTATTATTATTATTATTATTATTCAATGTTTATATGTATTTTCATTTATTACTATTTCTCCCTCAGTGCAACGACTCCATGCTATATCAAAGCAGGACATAGAACTGTTCCCAGACATAGATGTCCACTGTCAACACTGCCGCTCGTTGAACCGTAACCAAGCCGTCAGCACACAGCCTTACATATTGGAACAAGACACACCAACCACTCCCTGACACTGAGTTTCAATCGTTTCCACCACCGAACAGTAGCTAACTGTAGTCAGTATATTGCTCTGCGCCACTACTTGGCTCTGAGCACTATGGGACTCAACTGCTGTGGTCATAAGTCCCCTAGAACTTAGAACTACTTAAACTTAACTAACCTAAGGACAGCACACAACACCCAGCCATCACGAGGCAGAGAAAATCCCTGACCCCGCCGGGAATCGAACCCGGGAACCCGGGCGTGGGAAGCGAGAACGCTACCGCACGACCACGAGATGCGGGCGCCACTACTTATCGGTTGACTGCCAGCAGATCTAAGTGTGTAAATGAAGGCATGGCACCGGATGGTAATGACTGGAACTGAGAATATTCAACGCAGTGCTAAAGTGCAGTTTACGTAGATGAAGTGTGACCATCTATGTAACATGATGGAGTACATCGAGAACCAGATGACTAACGAGTACGATCCGTCTCGTTCTTCTTCAGACATCTACATCTTTACCAATAAATCATCGATCATCATCATATATCGAGCATCAACACGGAAGTTAACATCAGGGAACTCTTTACAATGCATTTATTTAGCTCATTGGAGTGTTGTGAAATTGTCTGCTCTATACAGTGCATTATGGATTGTGAAAGCTGAGCCTGTTGCAGCCGTATGTCAAATTAGTAGTTGACGACTTTGTGAGCAATGTGCGTGAGAAAAGTGTACATGATAAGGACTTAGATCAGTGTATATATTTATGTATCCACACAGTATCTAATTCTGCAACTATTACTCTCATAGATATTAAATCTGTGTAAATGGAATTTACAGATGCAATACCTAAATATTTTGTTGCTCCTATCAGTTTGAACGTAATACAGCACGAATTTAACGCCTTTAAAACAAAATTATTTGCTAAATATTGCTGTGGGTGATTACTATGGACAAAAGAATCATATAAAAAGTATATAATAAAATAATAATATTTCTTCCGAAATTGTTTTGTTTCACGCCATCCTCTCATTTTTTATACTTCTAATATGATTTAAAAGTTTATAAATATGCACAGTCATTGCTGCTCAGTCGGTAATGTAATTGCAGAGGTTTTGTACAGCAAAAAAATATAGTAATACCATTCCTATCATACTCCAAATTGGTTTAGCTTTAATGAGTATGCATTTTTGTAAAGTTTTCTGGCTCGTATAGCAAAATTTATGTTTAAACATAATGTTATTTACTAACTCACTATCTAAGCATAAAGTAATATATTTTTGGTACTGATTACAGGCTTTTTAACAATACATACAGAATGTCCTGCGGAACCAGTAACACAAACCTTAATTAATCACGTCTCAAAAAAGACAATTATAACACTGCCAGATTTATAATTTTACATTTCTAAACTGTATTGAATTTAGAACAATATTTTAACTTTAGAATGAGGTCATATTCACATAATCCTACACGCTCTTTAGTCCTGCATAAGAAACAATTAATATCACCTCATCTACACAATGAAATAGCTGATTTCTAATAAAGTGCTTTGGATTTGTAAATTGTTTAAGTCTGACCAAAAACTGGATTATTTTTAAGGCCATCATATTATTTTGAAGTGATTGGTCGATAATTTTCCTAATCACTTTTCACACACAACGCAGTTATTACCTCAGTCATTAGTTTAATGACACCGAGACATCCACTAAACCACAGTGCTTGGATTCAGTACAATTAAACATTACATATGTCAAAACCATTAACTGATGCTGAATTTATTACTCCAAAAACTTTACACAAGCGAGCATTGTCAAAACTCCTTACAGCCACATAACGCTTTCAGGATGCCAACTTTCTTAGCATTCTGAAGATTTGATGGACGCTTACTGTCGGTCACAGCCTGTGTAGTAGTTATTGCATCTTTGTTGTCATACACTATCTACAACATCTTTACTCTTCTATATGTCTTGTGTGGAGATTTGTGTTAAATTGTGATCTGGGGTCTGTGAAACACTTACAACGTATACTGTTGACTGTCGTTCCATACATATTACAAGAAGCCACATTCATTTCATTAATTACAGACCATTGCAACCATACCATTGATTCCTCTGCTTATAAAACCGGCGATGAATCAATTTTTGAAGAAAGTGGGTGACGTCGATATATTTTTATAAAAGAATCCTGCATCTGTCAGTACTATGTAGTTTCCATGCGTCATACGGCGCTGATAACAATGCTGGGGAATAGGCAGAGATACTTCTACACTAAAGAAACTTCCAACAATGTCCCATGCTGAGGTGCAACTTATTAGAATTACCTACGGCGTCTCCTTCAAGCTGTGTTCCTGGTTGAAGGAGTGTATTGATGTTAATACCAAAAAGAGGACTCTCGTGATGTATAATTTTGAAAAAGATTTTTATAAATTAATGAGTAGTTTACTTTTCGATGACACCATCGCGAAATTAATTTAAATTATCGTTGGAATGGGCGCTTTGGCGCAAGAGGGAACATCGCCATGCCAAATTGTATGTATTGGTGAATATCAGTATTCTGCTAGCACACTCAGGTTCCGGTAGCTGCTGCGGCTGTGCTACGCCATAGTCAAATGACACCAGGTTGGGAAGACATATTGTGGGCATTGACTGTTATTGCTGCTGCTGCTGCTGCTGTGGTTCAGGCAGGAATGTCAGTGTGTCCTCATCTGCAACAATAATAACAAATCCCTAAGTATAACAAAACACATATATAATAATAATCATAATTAGAGGTGGATGGACAAAACACCTACTGGTAGTCTTCTCGTTTCCAGCTGATAACTGCTGCTGGCGACATTTCATACTGGACAAAGTACACACAGCAAATGACGATACTCTCGCAATCGAATTATAAAAATTGAAATCGCTTGAAGGATAGGGGTCCAAGCTTGCACACAATTGACAGACAGCACGGTGACGTCAGTGAGCTGGGGCAGAGGTTGCAGAGGCAGGTTCGCGGTGGGCAGGGGGTGTGGAAAGCAATGGGCGCAGTTTGGGGATGGCCTTCACAGGGTAGTAACAGGATGGTATCAAAATTCCAGGAGCGATGATGTCATGTCCTTGGCTCAATTGTCTGAATGCGATGTCACAATTCCTGGAACGCTGTCAGTGATTTGAGCCACAGCCAGCAGTGATCCTCTACTGTTGCTGCATGTAGACGTTCCGCAACACATCTTCCCGACGCATCCCACACGAGCTCGAGGGCCTTTAAGCCAGCCGGACAGGCACGCCAGTCCATTTCGTTTAAAGAGCTCCCCCTCCTGCATAGTTCTATGACGTCGCGCATTGTCAAAATGAAGTCGGGTTCAATACTTTAGACAATGGCGCTCAGCTTGGGGCCATGTTCCTTGAATTCAGGAAGGTATTTGACACTGTTTCGCACTGGCCTTTAGTGAAAAAAATACGAGCTTATCGAGTATCGCACCAGATTTCCGACTGGATTCAAGACTTCCTTGCAAATATAACTCAACTTGTTGCTCTTAATGGAACAAAATCGACAGATGTAAAGGTAATTTCCGGAGTACCCTAAGAAAGTGTGATAGCACCGTCACTGTTTACAATGTGTGTAAATGATCAAGTAGAAAGGGTCGGATGCCCTTTTAGACTGCTCGCAGACGATGCGGTTGCCCATAACAAAGTAACAACGCCAGATGACAATACTGAACTGCAGAACGACGTGCACAGGACTGATGAATGATGCAGGCTCTGGCAGTTGTCCCTGAAGGCAAATGAATGTAAAATATTCCGCCTACATGGGAAAAGAGAACCCACTACTGTGCAGCTACACTACTGATCAGAAACTCCTTGAAAAGGTATCTGCCGTAAAGTATCTGGGGGTAAATATCCAGAGCAACCTTGAGTGGAATGACTATATAAAACAAACGATAGGAGAAGCAGGTGACAGACTGCGAGCCATAGGAAGACTCGTAAGGAAATGTAACCCATCCGCGAAGGAAGTGGTTCATTAGGCGCTTTTTCGACCGATTCTTGAGTGCTGTTCATCAATGTGGGATTCTTACTGGGTAGGACTGATAGAAAAGATAGCGAAGATACAACGAAGAGCGGCGCGTTTCGTCACGGGATCATTTAGTCGGCGCGAGATCGTTACCGAGACACTGAATAAGCTCCATTAGCAGATGCTACAAGAGAGGCGTTGCGCATCACGGAGAGGTTTACTATTGGAATTTCGAGAGAGCGCTTTCCAGGATGAGTCGGAAAACACATTACTTTCTGTTACATACATCTCTCGTAATGACCGCGACGAGAAAATTCGAGAAATTAGAGCCTGTACAGAGGCTTACTGACAATCATTCTACGCAGGTGCCATTCGCTAGTGAAAAAGGGTGTAGCGGGTATCAGTTAGTTGTACCAGAATTGCCTTCCACCGTACACCATTAGGTAGCTTTCGGGATACGTAATTTTTGAGAATATGTCTCTTGGAGAACAGCAGTTTTTTTATTACTTAGGAATGAACGTGAACAGTCACAGCCGCAAATAACTTCTCTTTTTTATGAGGTTAACGTTTCGGGCCGGCCAGAGTGGCCGAGCGGTTTTAGGCGCTACAGTCTGGAACCGCGCGACCGCTACGGTCGCAGGTTCGAATCCTGCCTCGGGCAGGGATGAGTGTTATGTCCTTAGGTTAGTTAGGTTTAAGTAGTTTTAAGTTCTAGGGGACTGATGACCTCAGAAGTTAAGTCCCATAGTGCTCAGAACCATTTGAACCTTTTTTTTTACCGTTTCGGTCTGTTTTAGACCATCTTCAGACCTACCACCATGATGTCTCCATGAACGCTAGCGTGAAGACATAGCGCCTGCTCCTTTCACCAGCACCATCTATCAACATGGTGGTAGGTCTAAAGATGGTCTAAAACAGACTGAAGCGGCAACCTCATAAAAAAGAAATTTTTTGCGTTTGTGACTGTTCGTGGTCATTCTTTCGGGATATGATATAGAAAGATACATAGACACATAGATAGGATGCACCCCTGAAAAGACGTCTATGAGGAAGCAGTACAGTGTTACAATAACGTTGACCGGTGGGTATATCGTGTACATGGACTTGGTGGTCAATATTGCCAAGGCAACATTATGCCTCCCCACATCATAACATCTGGACCACCGAAACGATCATGTTCGTCGATGTTCTTGGGTACATTACGGTTTCCTACCTCTCTCAGACTGAATTTTCTTTCATCCGGGAAGAGCACGTGAAGCCACTCCTTGTTGATCCATTCCCTATGCTCTTGGCACCAGCTCAAAAGGTTCCGACGATGTGCAGGTGTCAACAGAAAAAGTATTGGTCGTCAGTCAAAGAAACCACCCCCTTGCAGTCGCTGTGCTACTGTGGAGCGCGAGATTGCGTGCCTTGCAGTACAGTTAAATGTGGTTTGCAATCGCACCCGCTGTTTCACGTAGTTCTCTTTTTGCCTGTTGTACAATATCGCGATGATCTGCTGCCATAGTTGACTGTGGTCGATTGTCTTCTCTCCGTCAGGCAAAAGCGCCTGTGGTTCGGAAGGCTCCCCGTGCACATGAAACAATGCTGGGAGCAATACCAAACTCCTGGATGACGCTCGTCACACGTCATCCTTCATCAAGCTTCTCGATGATTCTTCTCCTTGTGAAGACATCGAATTGTTGCCTCCGGGCTATGTTGTAATGAAGAACACCACCACAATGCACCATAACTGTTCGATGATTGACACACACTTGTGTTTTGACACTATAGTCACGCTGACCTCACTCCATGTTACATCCACCTCTCTGTGCACGACTGGGAGACTTTTAGCAACATACTCTTGCACTTTCATTCAATCCCACCAAGTTATTAATATGTTATGTTACTTTATCTATCTCGACCTTAAATTATACACATCAGCGTAGTCTGCACGCAAAATACCCGCGTATGTCGGCGATGCTGCTGCTTGTAACTGAAAATTCGTGCATCCAGAGATCGCACGCTGTCAGCCGCTTTGTCGTTCACGCAGGACGCGACTTCATCCATATTTTGCTGAGTTAAGGCAGAAGTTTTAGCTTCGTCAAAAGTCGAAGTTAGTCCCATATACGGGCAATGACAGCTGTTAGCAAAGCGAGAATCTAGCAAAGTTGCCCCGAGTAAGGTCGGAGGCAGTTTACCGCTGTCTCCGGTGATCTGTCTCTGAAATGTGTAGTTACCATCTCTATACTGTAGTGTGCTTGTGCTATTTACTCGTGTGTTTCTGTCGTTATGGATGAGTATAGAATGAAAGGAAAGGGAGTGCGGCATACAGACCACTCGCTGGAATAACAGCGGAAGTGAAACTCTCCAGCTGGAGGACGGCTACCACAACATAGTCACACAGTCTCACATCTACATCTACATACGTACTCCGTAAGCCACCGTACGATGCGTGGCGGAGGGTACCCTGTACCACTACTAGTCATTTCCTCTCCTGTTCCACTCGCAACTACACTGACCAAAAAAAAGCAACACCAAAAAATAATTAATGTACAGTAATGAAATTTCTGTTCAAATGGTGCAAATGGCTCTAAGCACTATGATTCAAATGGTTCTGAGCACTATGGGACTTAAATCTGAGGTCATCAGTCCCCTAGAACTTAGAACTACTTAAACCTAACTAACCTAAGGACATCACACACATTCATGCCCGAGGCAGGATTCGAACCTGCGACCGTAGCAGTCGCGCGGTTCCGGACTGAAGCGCCTAGAGCCGCTCTGTTACAACGGCCGGCTGAAATTTCCGGAGTAGATTTCTCTAGCTAACATGTTTAAGTGATTAACATTGCAAGATCATAGGTTAATGTAAGCCATTGGAAATGAAATGAGCGTTTGGCGTCATTGGCCGGGAGGCCCCTTGCGGGGCAGGTCCGGCCGCCTTGGTGCAGGTCTTACTACGTTCGACGCCACGTTGGGCGACCTGCGCGCCAGATGGGGATGAAATGATGATGAAGATAACACAACATCCAGTCCCTGAGCGGAGAAAATCTTCGACCCAGCCGGGAATCGAACCAGGGGCCGTAGGACGGCAATCCGTCACTCTGACCACTCAGCTCTAGGGGCGGACATTTGAGTCATTGCAAATGTGAAATGTCGGTATATTAATAACCGGTGTAACCGGCAGAATGTTGAATGCAAGCGTGCAAACGTGCTTGCATTGTGTCGTACAGGTGCAGGATGACAGTTTGTGGGATGGAGTTCGATGCCTGTTGCTCTTGTTCGGTCAATACAGGGATAGTTCATGCTGGATGTGGATGACGCTGGAGTTGTGATGTTCCACATGTGCTCGATTGGAGGTAGATATGGTGATCGGGCAGGCCACGGCAACATGTCAGCACTCTGTAGAGCATGTTCAGTTACAACTACAGTATGTGGGCGAACCTTTTTCTGTTGGAAAACATCCTCAGGAATACTATTCATGACTGGCAGCCCAACACGTCGAATCACCATATTGACGTACTGTTTTGCAGTCAGGGTACGTGGCAGAACCACAAGAGTGCTTCTGCTCTAGTACGAAATCGCAATCCAGACCGTAACTCCAGTTGTAGGACCAGTGTGTCTAGCACGCAGACAGATTGGCTGGAGGTCCTCAACTGGCCTCCTTCTAACCATACAGGGCCACTGAGGCAGAAACATCTTTAATCAGAAATCACAACATACCTCTCGCTTGCTGGACCCGCATACGGGAGCACGACGGTTCAAACCCGCGTCGGGCCTTCCTGATTTATGTTTTCCGTGATTTCCCTGGATCGCTTCAGGTAAAAACCAGGATGGTTCCTTTGAAAAGGCATTTGCCAATTTCCTTCTCCATCCTTCCCTAATCCGAGCTTCTGCTCCGTCGCTAATGACGAGATGTTAAGCACTAATCTCCTCCCCTCCGCCCCTCAACTGGAATGTACGTCACAGGCCGTCTGGCTCGGAGCTGTCCTTCAAGTAAACGATTTGTTACAGTTCTTTGTGTCACTGTGGCGCCAACTGCTCCTCAAGTTGCTGCTGAAGATGCAGTTCGATGCTCCTAAGCCATACGCCGAACACGATGGTCGTCCCTCTCTATAGTGCCACGTGACCGTCCGGAGCCCGGTCACCTTGCGACCGTACATTCTCGTGAACACCGCTGCCAGCAGTCATGCACAGTGGCTACACTCCTGCCAAGTCTTTCTGTAGTATCGCAGAGCGAACATATAACTTTTAGAAGCCCCAATTACACAACCTCGTTCAGACTCAGTGAGGTGTTGATAATGGCTTCTTTGTCGCCTTACAGGAATTCTTGACTAACATCAGCTCACCACGTCCGATTTCAAAGGTAACTAACACTCACGACGGTTATAGCGACTATTTAAAAACTACTTTTAAATAACAGATTTCAGCTGCCAGTCGTCCTTTTTCAACTTTATTGGCAGATCTAGATTTCAGCTAGAAACTAGCTATTCTCAATGCACTATCATTTTTGATCAGTGCATGTAATGCCTGTTGATCCATCTTGATAGTGCCGCAACTCTTATGCGACCGGCGCGAAATTTGAATAGACTCATCTTCCCATTGCAAAAACACGCCTACCAACTATCGTTTACTTTGCGATTTTTTTCCGTCAGTGTAGAACGAATGAAAAACCACTGTATGTATGCCTCCGTACGACCCTAAATTCTCTTATCTTATATTTTTGGACCTTACGCGAAATGTGCGTTGAGGGCAGCAGAATCATTCCCTAGTCAACTTCAAACGTCGATTCTCTAAATTTTCTGAGTAGTGTTCCTCGAAATGTGTTCTCCAAGCATTTCCGCAACACCTATCTGTTGTTCGAAACTAGCAACACCAAATCTAGCAGTCTACCTCTGAATTGCTTCATGTCTTCCTTCACTCCGACCTGGTGCGAATCCCAAGCACTCAAGCAGTATTCAAGAATAGGTCGCACTAGTTGCCTATATGCGGTCTCCTTTACGGTGAGCCACAGTTTCCTAAAATTCTGCCAATTCCGAAGTCGACTAGTCGCCTTCCCTATTACAATTCTAACATGCTCTTTCCATTTCATATCTATTTGCTACGTTATACTCTGATATTTAATCGACGTGACTGTGTCAAACAGGATACTACTAATGCTGTATTCGAAAATTACGGGTTTGTTTTCCCTACTCATCCTCATTAACTTACATTTTTCTACATTTAGATTGCCATTGATCTCACCAACTAGAAATTTTGTCTAAGTCATCTTGTATCCTCCTACAGCCACTCAACGACGGCACATTTCCGGTCGCTACAGCCACATCAGGAAACATTCGGAGATTGCTGCTGTTCACCCTGTCCGCCAGACAATTTATGTAGACAGAAAATAACAGTGGTCCTATTACACTTTCCTGGGGCAGTCCTGACGATAGCTTTGTCTCTGATGAACACTCGCCGTAGAGAACAACGTACTGGGTTCTGTTACTTATGAAGTCTTCGAACCACTCATATATCTTTGAACCTATTCCGTATGCTCATAACTGTCTGCAGTGGAACACCGAGTTGAGGTAGTGAAGGCAGCATATAGGTATATGGAGACGTCTTTAAAAATTCTGAAAACAGGAATGGCAATAAAATACGTTAAAGAGTGGAAGGGGAGAAGTGTGTTGCCTAAGTTTGTGAAGGAATTCGTCAACTACAAACGGTCTTATGAGGCGTCTAACATAAGAACTAAAATCGAGAATTTGGTTCTAGAGAGTAGAATAGCTGAGTTACATATCGTTAAGGATCGTTTGAATGAAGCTTCATACAATTTGTATTTGTCACTAACGAAAGCTTTCAAGGAAGTGTATAATTTTCAAATTTATAGTTTCTGGCCTTTTGTTAATGAATGGCTGCAGAATCGTAAGGAGGAAATCGCGATTAGGCATGAGAAAAAACTGGCTCAGTTGGTTAGTAGAAAGAAACCTAGGAAGCCATGTAATGTACAGAGGAGTGAGATAAAGTTCTACGAAAGGGTTGTTAATAAAACAGAAATCACGTTTTCTTCCACAGAAAAGAACTTGTTAAACAATGGGCTTAAATATAATATTACACCTAAGTTTGATGACGATCGGACGATAGAACATTTAGTGGTCGATTTGAAGATCGGACTAGATTGTGCGAAAGTTGAGAAAAGTAAGCAGGTGAGTATTGCACATGAATGTTCAAAATTAATAGAAAAAGAACGTAAGAAGGTTAGCAAAAATAATGAAGAATATAGGATTATAAGGGATATTAATATGAAGTTGAAGCAACATGAGACCATTATCACCAAGGCTGACAAGGGAAACTCAGATATTGTAGCGTATTTTAACGAGTATATTGACAAGACCATGAAATTTTTCAATGTGAATAAAATTGCACAACTCGAGGTAGACCCCACGAATAGTTTGCAAAAAGGCGTCAGGGATGCTCTTAGTAACACAAAATGCCTTATGGGCGAACACAAAAAGAAGACATTAATGAACATGAATCCGAAGCCACCTAAGTTACATAGCCAATTTAAGGTTCATAAAAAGGACCATCCGATTCGTCCGATTGTCGACAGTTCCCATAGTGCTCATCATAAATTAGCTGGTTTTCTGCAAAATAAGTTAAAGGAAGTGTGTGTGTTCGAACACGTTTACTCGATAAAAAATTCCTGGGAGTTAGTAGAGAGGCTTAGAACTATCTCATACTCTTCTATGACTAAGTTAGTGTCGTTCGACATAGTTAATTTATATTCCAATGTCCCAGTTGACATCACTCTCGATATCATAGAACGAAACCTACAGTATCATAAAAAAATAACAGCGCAGGAAACCACTGAGATGATGACGTTGCTACGTATAACGTTCAAGTACAATTATTTTGAAATTAATGGGAAGATTGATGAACAACCGTGTGGCCTGGCCATGGGCTGCCCGCTTGCTGGGATTATGGCCGACATTTTTATTAATTCAAAAGAAACCAGTTTTTTCAACAGCGTTATGGACGTTTAAGATAACATTAGATTCTATGCACGATATGTTGATGATTTGTTGTTTGTGGTCCCATAAGGAACTAGAGCAGTTACATACTCATTTCAGTTCGATGCATGAAAACATGAAATTCACAATGGAACTAGAGGATAATAATAGAGAGATTAATTACTTGGATTTGACGTTATCGGTTGTCAACGATGGGACAGGGTTTAATATTTATCGAAAGCCTACGTTTGCGGATTGCGTCATTCCCAGCGGGTCGTCGCATCCGTGGGCGCAGAAAACAGCTTTTTTCAATTCGAGTGTACACAGGGCAGTAAATTTACCTCTTACCCAGGATAACTTTCGAAAAGAAGTGTTTACCCTAAAAGAGATTGCCGGTAATAACGGTTATAGCCCCAACATAGTTGATCGTATAATTGAGCGCAAAACGAGAAAGACAGTTTCCACGTTGAGGCGGTCTGTGAGCAACAGGGATGAACGTAAGAGATTTATAGCTATTCCGTTTCTATGTAACATATCGTATAAAATGCAACGTTTGCTCCAAAAAGAAGACTGTAGAGTAGCTTTTTCCACCAACAAAGCTTGAAACGGAATTTTGTATGTTGTAGCAATAACAATTATAATAAGCTATTGCAGTCATGAGTTTATAAATTGAAATGTAATGATTGCCCGGCGTATTACATAGGTCAGACGGGTAGATCTATAGCCATAAGATATAAAGAACATATGCCGTTGAGAATGGGTAGGAATAAATGGGTCAACATTTGCCGAACACATCACTGAAGAAAGACATACACCCCAACCTGTTAATGACACCGAGCTATTGTGTAAAGAAGCCAAGGGTATGAAATTAGATTCACTGGAGGAGGTGCAGATATATAAGCACAAAATGTGTGACAATAGGAATTTACTGAATGATCAGTGTTATTTGAAAAGTTCCAGCTTCCTTGAAGGTTTTCAGGCCATATTGGGCATAGCAGATAGGCACTAGTGGTGACTCGATTGTGCAATATTATTATATGATTATTTGTGATAAACTACTGTTTTAGGACAATGCTCCAATAAGAAATTGTCGTAAAGAGCCATGACCTGTTATTATGTTAACAGTAGTTTGTGTCTTTCATTGTCTTGTGCCATGTTACCGCACTTATGCACTAGACTGCTGTTCGTAGAATTATCGTCATTCATTAGTAGTGTACCTATGTACAACGACTAAGGTCGGCTGGTAGAATTATCCCTATAAGCTGTTAGAGCGTATAATGTAAGCTGGAGTTTTATTTGCATATAATAGCCCCGTTTTTGAATGATGCTTCAAATAGTTATGCAAACTTTGTTATATGAATTTGTCAATGTTTGACCACTTTAATGATCGTATGCAACAGCATTTTATCTGTTGGACAGTCATAAGTATATAGTCCTTCAGTTGCAAAAAAATGTACAAATGTGTGTGAAATCTAATGGGACTTAACTACTAAGGTCATCAGTTCCTAAGCTTACACACTACTTAACCTAAATTATCCTAAGGACAAACACACACACCCATGTCCGAGGGAGGACTCGAACCTCCGCCGGGATCAGCCGCTCAGTCATGACTGCAGCGCCTTAGATCGCTCGGCTAACCTTCAGTTGCACTTGTAGGCTTGTTATTAATATTTTATCGTAGATATCAACTAGTTTCCTGATAAAAGGTACTTTGTAGCTCAATATGGGGAGCGCCACATATGGCGCGCAGGATGTATCACATTTGACGACCGTGCGCCTAATATAACAGATCTAGTGGCGGAGGACACAGGTGCCACAAGTAATTTTACTCATGATGGAAACAGGCTTATGTCTGTTGGAGTTATTTTATTTTATTGATCTTGACGCAGCCGCTGGGCTAAGACATTTTTCATTTTTAAAAGGTTATGTAAGTAATATGTTATCACTTACGTAATTTTAGAAGTTTATGTATAGATTGTATTACTGGTCGAGATGTTACACTACTGGCCATTAAAATTGCTACACCACGAAGATGACGTGCTACAGACGCGAAATTTAACCGACAAGAAGAAGATGCTGTGATATTCAAATGATTAGCTTTTCAAGCATTCACACAAGGTTGGGGCCGGTGGCGACACGTACAACGTGCTGACATGAGGAAAGTTTCCAACCGGTTTCTCATACACAAACAGCAGTTGACCGGCGTTGCCTGGTGAAACGTTGTTGTGATGCCTCGTGTAAGGATGATAAATGCGTACCATCACGTTTCCGACTTTGATAAAGGTCGGATTGTAGCCTAACGCGATTGCGGTTTATCGTAACGCGACATTGCTGCTCGCGTTGGTCAAGATCCAATGACTGTTAGCAGAATATGGAATCGGTGGGTTCAGGAGGGTAATACGGAACGCCGTGCTGGATCCCGACGGCGTCGTATCGCTAGCAGTCGAGATGACAGGCATCTTATCCGCATGGCTGTAACGGATCGTGCAGGCACGTCTCCATCCCTAAGTCAACAGACGGGGACGTTCGCAAAACAACAACCATCTGCACTAACAGTTGGACGACGTTTGCAGCAGCATGGACTATCAGCTCGGAGACCATGGCTGCGGTTCCCTTGACGCTGCATCACAGACAGGAGCGCCTGCGATGGTGTACTCAACGACGAACCTGGGTGCACCAATGGCAAAACGTCATTTTTTCGGATCAATCCAGGTTCTGTTCACAGCATCATGATGGTCGCATCCGTGTTTGGCGACATCGCGGTGAACGCTCATTGGAAGCGTGTATTCGTCATCGCCATACTGGCGTATCAGCCGGCTTGATACTATGGGGTACCATTGGTTACACGTCTCGGTCACCCCTTGTTCGCATTGACGGCACTTTGAACAGTGGACGTTACATTTCAGATGTGTTACGACCCGTGGCTCTACCCTTCATTCGATCCCTGCGAAATCCTACATTTCAGCAGAATAACGCACGACCGCATGTTGCAGGTCCTGTACGGGTCTTTCTCGATACAGAAAATGTTCGACTCCTGCCCTGGCCAGCACATTCTCCAGATCTCTCACCAACTGAAAACATCTGGTCAATGGTGGCCGAGCAACTGGCTCGTCACAATACGCCAGTCACTACTGTTGATGAACTGTGGTATCGTGTTGAAGCTGGATGGGCAGCTGTACCTGTACACGCCATCCAAGTTCTGTCTGACTCAATGCCCAGGCGTATCAAGGCCGTTATTACGGCCAGAGGTGGTTGTTCTGGGTACTGATTTCTCAGGATCTATGCACCCAAATTGCGTGAAAATGTAATCACATGTCAGTTCTAGTATAATATATTTGTCCAATGAATACCCGTTTATCATCTGCATTTCTTCTTGGTGTAGCAATTTTAATGCCCAGTAGTGTATTTTGATCACTTTTTAGGACTTCTGAAGAGGGCTATATTATTATAGCAGAAACCATGGTCAAGGTTTAGAAAAAAAATGGTTCAAATGGCTCTGAGCACTATGGGACTTAACAGCTATGGTCAGCAGTCCCCTAGAACTTATAACTACTTAAACCTAACTAATCTAAGGACACCACACAACACCCAGCCATCACGAGGCAGAGAAAATCCCTGACCCCGCCGGGAATCGAACCCGGGAACCTGGGCGTGGGAAGCGAGAACGCTACCGCACGACCACGAGATGCGGGAGAGGTTTAGAATAAACATAATTAGTACAACTGTGGGCTGTTTTTCATTCGAGACAATTTCGTAACGGTTGCTGGTGTTGCTGCCATGATGAAAATAATAGCGAGTCAAATGCTTTTCAGAAATCTAGAAATATGGAATCGGCCTGTTGCCCTTCATCCATGGTTCGCAGGATATCACGCGACAAAAGGGCAAGTTGGAGCAAGCTGAGTTTCGCACGAGCTATGCTTCCTATAACTGTGCAGATTCGTGGACAGAAGCTTTTGCGTCTCAAGTAAATTTATTAGATTTGAACTGAGAATATGTTCAAGAATTCTACAGCAAACCAATCTGGAGAATATTAGTTTGTAATTTTACGGATCCGTTATTTTATCCTTCTTATTTACAGGAGTCACCTGCGCTTTTTTCCAGTCGCTTGGGACTTTGCGCTGGGTGAGAGATTCGCGATAAAATCAATCTAAGGCAATGAGGAAAGGTTTACAATTTAGTTCAACATATTTACGTAACTACATCTCGATGAAGTCTGTTGATCACGAACTCCAGGGCATCACCTCTCTTTCCTTTCTTGTACAGCTTGCGTTGACGAAAATCTCTTGCTGCAGCAGGCTTCAAACCGACTAACTCTAGGTCTATCACCAGCGTACTTGCATCCGTTACCTGTATTGGATACGATAGATTTCTAACTTAGTGCGATGCAGAAAGAAAGAAACTTCAAAATAGATTAGTTTCTATTGATTCAGTGAGGATAAAACAATAATATACAATCCATTTGATTAGCTTCAAAGAGAGAGAAATATTAGCCGCGGAGAGGGAGGGGGGGGGGGGGGTGAACATACATAGTCCTTTCGTAAACGTGTATGAAAAGAGAAGTGAGATGAATATGATGTACCGTAGCAATATTTGCTCTGGTCGGAATCGGTACACATGCAACAGCACACGCCACCAATATGATCCAAAACGCCATCCATAAAAAGTTTTTTTTCTGGGGCTCATACCTCGTGTTCTGCTGGGGATAGAAAAGTAGGTTCACGTGCTTTCAATAGCCCTTGGGCTAGAAACCATTTGTATATCCAACAGAAGGATCTTCATGCGGTAAATACCCTACAGTACAGTATTACATGCTTCTTCCAACTTAGGCAAATGGAGCCCATCTCTTTGTTCTTTTTGCATTGGACGCGGTCTATCATGCTCCTTAAGGAGTTTATGTAGGCACCACTTAGTTCATGGGTGGTTCCTGAGAAAACGCGAAAGAAGCGTTTTTCAACATTTTTTTCGCCGTCAGCAGCGGATAGCTTAACAACTAACCGAAGCAAATTGATTAAATTTTAACGGTGTATTCTCTAGGCACTTATCTAGAAGTAACATCTCCCCGTTTTCAAAAATCTCTATCCGTTATCAATAAACACCCCAAAAACTTGCTTTTGGGGTACTAAAATCTATCCGTGGACTTCAATGCGGCTATGCACAGCAAATGGCTGTAATGTTTGCAATATATGGTTAAGATCCCGATCTTGAACATCCTCGAAACCTTTCTTGATGTCGTTATCCGTTTCCAAAGTACAGATGTTCAAAGCTACACAATTTGTGCACGTAAAATCCGGTGTGAAGCGAAAAACGTAGTTTATAAAGTGAAACATGTTGTAAAGTGTCTCCGTTACCATCATAAGGGCTCTGTTAACCCCACGTTGTAGTACTGAAGCAAATACAAAGTTTTTGTGCGGCCAAAATCCGATATGAGGTGTAAAATTAATTTTGCGATTTTTCAATTTCATAGAAATAAACTATCAAAATTTTACTTTCTCATGAAATTTTTTTTTTTTTTGTGAATGACACGACCTGCTGTAACAGGGAAAAGAAGGGAATCAGCGGAAAATGCTCCTTTCGGAGCACAAAAGAGGCGAATATGCTTCTATTTAAAAGACTCTGACTGAAAAATAGGGTACCAGCTGCCTCATTCTACCTTCGTCAGCACCTTTAAAATTTTTCCCAAAAATTTTGGCATGCGTACACATTCGCGCTTTTTTATGCTGAGAGAGAAGGAGGCAGGGGCAGTGGTAAAGGGGCGGTAAGGTTACGCTGCTCCACTCGATCCCTGGGAATGGCTTGTGTTAGCCTGACTGCTTATGTGGTGCTGGCTCCTGTTTTGTGGGCAGCGAGCTACTTCCAGCGGCAGGTGGATTCAGGAAATGGAGTAGATGCGGCGAAGAAAGCTGCTTTCCCCGGCGGAGGCGCTATGTGTGTCAGTCACTTACCAAGCCAGACTCCCGCGTGTCGCGTGCTCCTTGTGGCCCCTGCCATCAGATACTTTACATAATTCATTCCGAGAGTGGAAAGAATTCGTCTTCTTTCTCAGCGGATCACAGCATCGAGCAAATTATGCTGCAGTTTTCTTTCGCCGTAGCTGACAGCACGCAATCTGATTTTTTTTTTCCATGCAGTAGCTTAGATTGATCGGCGATGTTGTTATCTGTGAGGAGGGTGAGAAACATAGTGTGATACAGCGTTCTCAACTGCGCGGCCTCGAAACGAGCCGCGACTATACTACTTTCTGTCCAGACCGTGCCTAAAGCACCGAATTCATCTCCTACAACAGACGCGGTTTGAACTTGTCTTCTCAATTAAGGACGGAGAGAGATAGCACAATTCTACGTACATGAAAGATCTCAGACTCAATTAAATATATGTAATTTCATAAAGATCCACAAACATATCAACAATGGAGCTCACGGATTGAACAGGTTAAAAAAACACTGAAATAGTGACAAAAATGCCTGGATAGAAGAACGTTGTTACTGGGCCGGCAGGCAAAGCTCTGTCAATAAAAAAACCACAAATGTAATCAGAGGTCACAAACTGAAGAAATAAAACACGTAACTGAGGGCGAGCAGTCGAGATACAGTCTAATAATGGCACGTGGCAGTAGAATATGGCAGATTACCTCAGCGGCAGCATACATGAGTCTGGAAACGATCGTAATTATGAGTTACCATCGTGAATTAACGATGATCTGATTGTCGCAACCAGCGAGCATCAAGGTCCTCAACTGTTCTTCTCACTAACTGGTAATCTCTTCTCGACACTTCTGGTGCCTGTAGAGCTCAGTTAAACGGTTTCAACACGGCGCCTAAACGGTACGACTATGTGGTATGGAGATTCTTGACGGTAGAAGAATTGCAGTTCCATTGAGGCTTATTTATTGCTGTGGGTGCTACTTAATACCTTGAGTTTTGAAGAAAACGGCCGCATGCGTAGAGGGAACTATTTGTCATAGTTTAGTTTTGGCAGGTTGCTTAGTTCTTCTAACGGCCAGAATTCGCTTCTCTGTTGACTCTGGTGTTTTCTAGCGTGAAGGACAATTCAAACTTAGCATAAAGTGCCCATTACAACGGAAAACACCATGTCTGCAAAAAATTGCTAACTTCTGAATTCATTGCCATTGCGACCAGCAAAAATTATAGACAACTGCTATATACCGGGAATCATTACTACGTATTTGGTATCTCTCGTTCACCCTCACAACTCACATAAAATCACAAATCAATTGATAGTCAAAATTAATTAATATAATTGCTAGTCTTAAGGGCTTCTTAATCTCTAATTTCCCTAATTATGATGTGGCGATAACAGTTCGCCACTTCTGAAGTGTGTGGCATCCCAATTGGTGGCGCTTGTGGGGATTGCAGAGTACCACTACTGGTCGTAGAAACTTACTACAGTGCAAGTTTCCTCTTCGCAGTCGACTTATCGGTCAACACGAGTGTTGTAACATTGTTGCTATCGGCCAAGATGCTTGGGCGCATGTGCAAAGCAGTGTGCCCTCGCGACAAGATAGGGAGTTCGTAATCACTTCAATAAAGTTACTCTGGGATATTACTAGAGCATCTAGCCTCATCCTAATGCTTATATGAGAAGGACCTTTTTCAGGTCATAGCAGTCACTGTCAGCATGTTAAAAAGAAAACAACTACACAACTGGCGTGGTTTCAACGGTACAGATATGTGTCGAAGAGTTTATGATGTACTCACCAGTTTAAGGGAATGATTGAAGCATATCAGTTACAGTCGTTAGATAACGAACCTTATAACTCAGCTGCTGTCCGTGCTCACTGCAGGATACCTCTAGAAAGACTGTGAGAAAGTTGTGACTGCGAGGAAATGCTCTCAACAGAATATGTCATCTGTTGTCGTATATTTGAAATAATTAAGCCCCCTCACACGGATTTATATTTACCATCTGCGAGTTGCCCCTCACAAATCATGCGTGTGCTTAAGACACTTGCACGTACGGCACTAATAGTTTCCGATTCTGAGAGTTTGCCTAAGGAGATCGCTTATCTAAGAGCAGTCCTCAGGGAAAATCGATATTCCAACCGAGCAATCGACAAGGTATTATCAGTTAAAGGGGAAAAAAAAAGCCATCAGCCGGCAGGAAGGTAAGTACGCCGGCAAAACCAATAGCTTTTCTTTAGTTTATTGCAAAAGTCTCGTTCAAGACAGGAAGGATCCTTCGTAAAATTACAGTGGTTTACTGCTGAGATGCCCGCATCTCGTGGTCGTGCGGTAGCGTTCTCGCTTCCCACGCCCGGGTTCCCGGGTTCGATTCCCGGCGGGGTCAGGGATTTTCTCTGCCTCGTGATGGCTGGGTGTTGTGTGCTGTCCTTAGGTTAGTTAGGTTTAAGTAGTTCTAAGTTCTAGGGGACTTATGACCACAGCAGTTGAGTCCCATAGTGCTCAGAGCCATTTGAACCAGCCAACTGCTGAGATGGCAAGCATTCCTGGATAGATAAAGGATGGTTTATTACTGCGGAACGCTAGAGTATAAAATATTAGTTGCCAACGTGGTATGGCTCATATACATTTATACATATATATGTATATATATTATATATACTGAACAAGTGTGCATAATTCTTAAAGTATACATTTTAGAGCCCAATTTATTGGACACTTTTTCTCTTGTTTTGGTCCGTACAGCATCCTCCAAAAATATGGAAGCCAAAGAGCTTGCAGTGAGGAGATATGTTTTACAGTACTGAAGATGAACAAGTGCTCATATCTCTTAAGATATGCATTTTAGAACCCATATTTACTACACATTTTTTATTTGTTTTGGTCCATACTACCACCTCTGAAAAAAAATGGTTCAAATGGCCCTGAGCACTATGGGACTTAACATCTGTGGTCATCAGTCCCCTAGAACTTAGAACTACTTAAACCTAACCAACCTAAGGACATCACACACATTCATGCCCGAGGCAGGATTCGAACCTGCGACCGTAGCAGTCGCGCGGTTCCGGACTGAGCGCCTGAACCTCTAGACCACCGCGGCCGGCCACCTCTGAAAGTTGCCTACCCTACAATCTTAGCAACATTACCGGTGTATCCAGAATGAGATTTTCATTCTGCAGCGGAGTGTGCGCTGATATGAAACTTCCTGGCAGATTAAAACTGTGTGGCGGACCGAGACTCGAACTCGGGACCTTTGCCTTTCGCGGACAAGTGCTCTACCGACTGAGTAGAGCACGGGTAGAGCACTTGCACGCGAAATTCAAAGGATCCGAGTTCGAGTCTCGGTCCGGCACACAGTTTTAATCTGCCAGGAAGTTTCATTACCAGTGTATGTATTCCACTGTCAGAGGTATCAGAACAGTTTTCTTTTATAACTTTCGACCCGGTCGTTTCCGGACCAGAGTCCCTCACCTCAAACTGATACATTTATACCTTTCTCCATCAACCCTGAAAGTTTGTGTCATGGAGTCACCATGTAGGTCAGACTACACGCATCGTGGAAGAACTTTCCATAGGTTATCAACGCTGTACTCGCCTTTTGCAACCCACAAAATTTGCCATCGCTGAACATTGCTTAACCACCAGGCATATAGTGGAATACGACAAAACGACAATTTTGGTTACTGCCAATTCATATTGGGATTCCATTATTAAAATATTCCAGAATAGCGGTTATTATTTGGCAATGCATATAATGTGATTATTTCCACGATTTGCGAAGACGTAAGAGTACGCCGAGGGCCACAACAAGCGAGAGCGCGCCAGACAGCAGAGTTACGCATTTCCGCCAACTACGGCGCTGTATGCTGGCAGTGTGGTCGATCGTGCAGTTACGATCATGAAAACAAGTGCGAAACGCATACAAGCGCGTTAATAAATTGCGCGACGTTACTAGCCGATATCGCGATCACGACGTAGGTACACTTCA
Organism: Schistocerca cancellata; assembly: GCF_023864275.1. Classification (NCBI taxonomy): domain Eukaryota; kingdom Metazoa; phylum Arthropoda; class Insecta; order Orthoptera; family Acrididae; genus Schistocerca; species Schistocerca cancellata. Next base: position 368,961,798 of record NC_064629.1, read on the forward strand.
CATGTCGAGAAAGTCTTCAACTTTAATCTGAGTGCTTACGAACAAATACGATATCACGTACACTAGGATTTCATTTTTTGCCTGTCATGCTCTCACAGAATTAAATTAAAACTACTTTCCACTCCTTGGCGGCTCGCCCGAACTCGGCAGCTTCTACCTGCTCGTGGCGGACCAACTGCACAAACTCGGCAAACTTTTCCAACTCTGAACGAAGCGCCGGCCAGTGTGGCCGAGTGGTTCTAGGCGCTTCAGTCTGGAACCGCGCGACCGCTACGGTCGTAGGTTCGAGTCCTGCCTCGCGCCTGGATATGTGTAATGTCCTTAGGTTAGTTAGGTTTAAGTAGTTCTAAGTTCTAGGGGACTGATGACTTCAGATGTTAAGTCCCATAATGCTCAGAGCCATTTGAACCATTTTTTTCTGAACGAAGCAAGTGCACCATATCAGCCACCATCTACAATGCTCTCACAGAATATTGTAAATACTGGACCAATGAGTAACGTATAAAAGGAAACAAATTCGACATAAACGCGAATATTGTATTAAAAATTTCATATACAAAAATATTTCCGGAAAACAACTGCATTTCTTTTATCTGATGTTCTGCTCACAGCCGCTTTGCATGAAACGCACTTTACAAAACCTAATGTGCCTTTTTCACCATCTGTGAGTAAATCTAATCTCTGTTGTAGGAAAAATTGCCTGTTCCTTGTTTTTGAGTCCTTTTTGGTGATGTGGCCATTTTTCTCAAAGTTAATTCTTATGTAGATAACTGTTTGTTCATGCTTCACACTTTTAACAAACTTGAAGTTGTTTGGGTGAGAAGATTACACGAAACACTGAAAGCTTTACAAGCGTTACTCGTTATCCATAAGTAAGTGTAATCTGCTGTTCATCCTTGCGGAACAAATATCGCATCTTCTTCGTCATCAGTGTAATTTTCAGTTACATAATCTGTGAATCTGCTGAGTTTTTGGTCTTGTTGCTGTATGCTGACAAGATCAGCAAAAACATCTGGAACATTTGGTGGATTTAAATAACTGAGTTCAAAGATGTAATACAGCCAGTGGCCTTTTTCATTTTTCTGGTTTTTGTATATCGAAGCCAAACAAAGTGTCCGTATTTTTCGTCACCTGAAACATGTAGAAAAAATAATGTTTGCGGACATTTAAAAGGCAAAAGTTTCTTGAGGTCTGCGATTTAATCGATGTACGCAGTCCTTGGTAGCATGAATGATGTATGGCTAATTTTAGGAACAACGTCATTTCCGGAATAACTGTATTCTACTGTGTTTTAAAGAAGTCTGTACCAGTTATGGCCTTTTATCGTTCTGCAGTAATACAGTTTTCTTAAAATAACGATTACAACTATATTTACCAAGGCTGAGCTAGATGAAAGCGATAACAAGAAATCTCGACTGATTGGAAGGCAACCTTGATTCTGTCATGGATGGACTGTACGAAGTCAGTCAGAAGTTTTTGGATTAAAACACTTCTTTTTCTATATTCATCTTGAATACACTGTACAATTTTCAAATATGTTCCCTTCTTATTATCTATTATATGGCTGAACACTAATGGTATGTAAGAACCTCTGGAGTAACTGAGAACAGTGAATAACTGGGGAAAGTCATTCGCTGCATACTGAAAAGTACCATCTGTCAATATAACTTACTTCTGGTGTAGGTATCGTAAACTGGAGTCGGTTGAGAGAACAACATGACCATTTTCCATATCATTATTAAGAACAATAAAGGCTTCACTTTTTGTGGTTCTCACTTTCGTCTGCGATAAGGCAATCTGAATTTCCATCGAGGATTTTGGCAGTTTCGGCATATGAGTAATATTATTGCGAATATACCTGGCATCCTTCCCTATTTCTGAACTCACGGTGATCGGATTGTCATCTACTTCTTTGCCTATATCTTTCATTATCTTTATCCAAAGCATCACCATTTGTTTTAACAGAACTCGATAACATTCTCCTGTTTAAATAGTGTTCTGGAACCGGTACGTGGTCACGAGTGCGTTAGAAACGCGAAAAGAAGTTTTCGCTGCCTACTGTAAATAATTTTAACAGAATGCCACAAATTTCTATCACAGTAGCGCCATCTATGTTCCTGAGTTGCAAGAAGTCTTCTATAAGGTTTGAATTTATAACCATCGCAGGTTAAATGTATATTACTATGATCACTAAAAGTAGGTTATAAAGCGTGACTTTCTGCTATATTTTTTGCTTCTATGGCTAACTTGAACTAAACAAAGAGACTCTATGTCATTCTGCTCAGATGTACCGAGTTGCTGTCGTTCACAGGACTAATGAGTTCGGTTATGGCGAGGAACAGCACCGCCTGTTGACTCATACCCAGGATCGGTCCCGCGTGCTATCTCCCTACAGAGTTGCCGAGTTCGAATGTGGGATTAACTGACCCTTTCACAATGACCTCCTTGTGGTCATTAAAAGTTGCTGAGTTCGAGTCTGATCCTCCCTGGTTCTGGCCAAAGTTTTGGGAGGTTTCCATTGGTTGTTAGGCCAATGGCGTGTAATAAATTCTTGGAGACGGCTTGGTCACAGACAGATTTATTCATTGTGACATTAGTATCAAATATCGCTAAGCAATATTGTTTCAGTTTCTGCCAGAGTTTCGTGGTTATTTTATTGAAAGTAATGAATAGTTGCGTACCTTAAAAATGGGTGAAATCGTCAGTCAAATGTATCTGCCCAGCGTGCCAGCCTACTCTACCTATCACAAAAAAAAGCCCACCGGCTGTCAGCCTTAAACGGATCGCCAAAATATGTCTAGCAGGTGCTCAGATGAAATATCGTGTGTGGTCGTAAATGACGACCAACCGCATTCCTTGAACATCATTAAGCCAAATTTTGGTTCGTTGTTGTGTCCCTAAATCACTTAAGATAAATTGCAAAGCAGTTTCTTAAACATTGCCACAGCCCATTTCCCCCACTCCCTCATCCAGTCATCCAGTGTAATTGTAATTATTAAGCACATTTTAGGACTAGGTGTAGACATTAAAGGTGGAACATTAATTGTTATACATAGCAATATACAGTTGTGACAGTACTGTCATACATCGCTAAACAATATTATTTCATTTTCTGCCACAATGTAATTGTTATTTTGTTGAGAGTACTGAATACGTAGGCTTGGGAAGAAGGCTGTGCGTTTTTCGGGCTGGGAAGGTGCACTTTCGATGTGGTCTATTGTCGGTAGAAGGTAGTCAGTGAGTCTCATAAAGAGAGGCGAGCCTTCCCGTGGAGACGGGCAGTTTTGACGGAGCTGAGGCTGTAGCCTGCTTGGGGCATTTGTGGGCAGAGCCAGCGCTTGGCCTAGCTGACCGCAGAAAGTGGTGTGCCGCCGCTGCCGTCTCCAGAGAATAACTGAGTATGACATTTTTGCCTTTTCTGCACGAACATCGAAGGTCGAGATATCGTGGCACCGCCAGCCCAGTGTGAGAGACATGGTAGCTTTCGCTAAAAAAATTTGGTCATACAATTGAATTGAGTCAGCCTGCCACTGTGCTTGGCCCGAAGAGGCCTGCCAATCGAGGAGACATTGCTGTCGGCCAATACCAGCCTCAAGTTTGTTAATCTGCATTTTGGACGCTAAGAGTGTGAAATTCTGCTTCGCTCTCCAGTTTTTTCATGAAAAAAAGCGATATTCTCGCCCATCACACTGGCAACAACATTGAGTCATCTCCTCCATGTAGAGTTTTTTGAAAGCAGAGAGCTGAAGACGGAGAACTAAGTTTGTGCATTCGTGTTGTTGCCACCGTGTGGTTGGTCACCCGGCCGCTGTTTGGCGCTGATGGACGCACGCTTTGCTGATTTTGGAGAAAGGTAAGTTATGAAATTTGATACAATGCGATCTTTACTCTGTGCAGCTCGTTACTTACTTGTTCCGGTACGCAGCTTGAGTTGCCAATGAGATTTTAATTTGTGATTTCGTCTCATTGCTATTGAATTCGCGAGCTGGCCCGATAAAGACAACTTGCTTCGTTTTGTCCACTCTGTCTTCCATACTTATAATTTGGTACCTCCCAACAGTGTTAGCCACATTTTGTGTGAGTTAAATCCAGGTTTTTAGAAAATTTTGTTCTTTGTTGACTACTTGTGAATGGCATTAAATGAATTCGCAACAGCGCATCAACTGTAGAATGGAATGACGAAAACGAAAATCCGTGCCGCAGCGAGACTGGAACCCAGATTTCCCGCTTATCGCGAGCGGTCGCCTTACCCTTTGGTCATCCGTGCACGACTCACAGTCAGACCGAAGCTTCCATTTCTCGGCAACCATGTGTCTACAGCCTGTACTCGTACACCCATTATGTATATTCCCGTACAGGTCAGACGCTGTACTGGAAAATCGCTTGCCCGGTATCGCCAGATAAATAAGATATCGCAGTGCCTGTGTTATTCTGATTACGATGCAAAGTTCGTTTGAACATGCATGTCAGGGCAAGCGACTTTCCAGTACAACGCCTGACCTGTACTGGAATATACATAACGGATGTACGAGCGCAGGTTGTAGACGCCTGCTTGACGACATCTGCAAGGTATGTTGTGGTCGTTAGTCGTGTACGGATAGTCACATTGAAAGGTGACCGCTCGCGATTTGCGGGAAATCCGGGTTCGAGTCCCGGTCCGGCACAAGTTTTCATTATCGTCATTCCATTCTACGGCTGATGGTTTTCCATATTCGCAATTCCGAATTCATTTAATGTATTTCATAGCGGCTGTAGTCGCCGCAGAGCCTTTTCTTTTATGCATGCATGCATGTCCAAAGGAACTTGGCATAGTAATCAGAATAACACAGACACTGCAATATCGTATATATCGTATCGCATCGTACTTGTGAATGGTGTCCAATAATCAGAGCAAATAAAATATATTCACACTTGATTTAAATTACAAGATCATTTAAACTGTTACGCGGCCCGCTAATAATAAATATAACCTGTTGCATACCTAAGGTTGTTGTCCTCACAGTGAAAGTGTTACCGCTGTGCACAGTGGCCAAACTCAACGAAAAATGGTTCAAATGGCTCTGAGCACTATGGGACTTAACATCTAAGGTCATCAGTCCCCTAGAACTTAGAACTTCTTAAACCTGACTAACCTAAGGACATCACACACATCCATGCCCGAAGCAGGATTCGAACCTGCGACCGTAGCGGTCGCCCGGTTCCAGACTGTAGCGCCCAGAACCGCTCGGCCAGTCTGGCCGGCTGCCAAACTCAACGATTGTTCCCGTATTGTACAGTGAAGGTAACGAGCATTGCACTTTTTGTCTTGTTTGCTTGTAAGTCTGCTAATTGACTAGGGTTAAATGTTTGCTGTGTGTTGTTTCATGACTGGCTAACGACCTTGCAGTATTTAGACGTAATAAGCAACAACATTTTGAAGCAACCTTAAAGAATAACGCAGGTATAAGATTAATTACCTTACAAACAGGTCACACTTTCACGGTGTATTAACTACATGCCTTCATTCCACGACCTTTACAGGGAACAGTAGGCTAGACACTCAAGGTTCACAAAACGAAATATGTGTCTGGGATCACGACAGCATTGTGCAGTCCCTGATTCGGTAAGAAACAAATTGAAAACCGTTCGTGTGCTCAGGGTGAATGAAAACTAGCAAAAAGTATTACATTTCTCACTGTCGTCATCTGTTGAAACGTAATGCAAAATAAACTAAAAGAATCGCCCTGGGCATGGTGTAACTGAAGAGATTTGAAATGGACAATGTTATTCAGGGCACAACCTTCGCTTCTGAGGGTTATATTCAGCTGAATGATGAATTATTGATGACGATCTGCTTCGCTTGTTAAGGATTATCATATGACTCCCGTGGCCTCGTTGTATGATTGCTTAGTGTAATGGATACGTCCAGGTAGAGCACGTTTGACTCATATTTTCTTTTGAAATTTTAAACCTACTTCATCACTCGCTATAGGTTATAGTGTAGGTGCACTCTCACTAACGAAGAGATTGCCAAGCAAAGTTATGAGGGGTGGGAAAGACAGGACGTGGCTCGACAGCCGTATTAGAAAGGAGGTCCACAAGAAAAGAGAATTTCATAGCAGAGTTAAGCTTTGCCAAAGCCACGCAGACACACAGAAACTGAACGCAAACTAAAAGAACGTAAGGAAAGCTCTACCTGAAGTGTTCAACGAATTCGAAAGTAAAATTCTATCTTAAACTTCCTGGCAGGTTAAAACTGTATGCCGCACCGACACTCGAACTCGGGACCTTAGCCTTTCGCGGGCAAGTGCTCTACCATCTGAGCTACCAAAGCACGACTCACAACCGTTCCTTACAGCTTCAGTTCTGCCAGTACCTCGTCTCCTACCTTCCAAACTTCATATAAGCTGTTCTGCAGAAGTTTGGAAGGTAGGATACGAGGTACTGGCAGAATTGAAACTGTAAGGAGCGGTCGTGAGTTGTGCTTTGGTAGCTCAAATGGTAGAGCACTTGCCCGTGAAAGGCAAAGGTCCCGAGTTCGAGTGTCGGTCCGTAACACAGTTTTAATCCGCCAGGAAGTTTCATATCAACGCACACTCCACTGCAGAATGTAAATTTCATTCTGAAAATTCTATCTGTCACTCTGACAATAAACCATATGAAATTTTTGTCTTATTTAGTAAACTGGTCAAAGTACCTACCCAGAGACCATAATGAGATTACAAAGAGAAGGCCAAATTACTAAATTCCTTTTTCCATCAGTTTTTCATTGAGAAAGATCGTACTGCGGTTCCTCCTTTTCAGCCGTCGCACTAACGCAGAAATGACACACATCGAATTAACTAAACCTGGGATAGAAATGAAATAAAATTACTCAACAGAGGGACGACGACTGCGTCTAATAGGATACGGGCACTATTCTACGTAGATGACTGAAATAACTTGCTCTTCTTGTAGCAGCAGTCTGTCGTAGGTCGTTCGAACGGTATTGTGTTCCTGATAACTGCAAAAACGCGCAAGACATTCTGGTTTTCAAGAAGGGTGGTCCAACAGACGCACACAGCAATAGGCCTATACTGCTGACATAAGCCTGGTGTAGAATTTTAGAACGCCTTTAATGCTCGTGTATTATGCTCTTTCTAGAAACTGAAAGTCTCTGTAGTAATCAACATAGATTCTGAAGGGTAACGATCGGGTGAAACCCAGCTCTTTCTGTTCGTCCATGAGACCTACACACATTAGATACCGGCGCCAAGAATGGTGTCCTGTTCCTTGTCTTTCTGAAGGCTTTCGCTTCAGTTTCACACTGTCACCTAACTAAAGACATACTACACTATCTATCGCTTGCGCATTGTCCCGTGGGGACGCAGGGTCGGCCATGGTTTCCGGATTTGGCATGTTAATGTTAAGCGGTGGCCGGCCGCGGTGGCCGTGCGGTTCTGGCGCTGCAGTCCGGAACCGCGGGACTGCTACGGTCGCAGGTTCGAATCCTGCCTCGGGCATGGGTGTGTGTGATGTCCTTAGGTTAGTTAGGTTTAAGTAGTTCTAAGTTCTAGGGGACTTATGACCTAAGATGTTGAGTCCCATAGTGCTCAGAGCCATTTGATTTTGTTAAGGGGTGGCCGGATGCCCTTCCTGCCGCCTCCCCATACTGCCCGGGACGGAATTAGTGTACCCCCCAGCTGTCTGCGTCTAGTGTAAATCGTGAAATAGCGTGAATGTGTTGCACATGTCTGCGAGTCGTGTAACTGAGGAGGGACGTGGGACCAGCCCGGTATTCACCTAATAGGATGTGGAAAACCACATCCAAGCTGGCCGGCACACTGGCCGTCGTAGTTAATCCGCAGGGCGGATAACTAAAGACAAACTATTGTATGGAATATCAGACCAGCTTTGTCAGTGGATTGAAGAATTCCTTGTAAACAGAAAACATCATGTCGTTATTAACGGACTTAATAGTAACTTTGGATCTAGATACGAGGGCGTGCTGAAAAGCAATGCCTCCGAATTTCTTAATCTGTTCTCAATATCGATTGAGGTATTACGTGATATGCATATCACTCAGTCGATTTTCCCGCTTCGCTGACGCAAATTGCAACCCTCTGCCGCTGAAGGGCTCCGAGTTTAATAGTGAATGTGGCGATGTGTAACGTAGCTATATCGGTGCTTGAGAAACAGCGTGCTATAATCGAGCTTCTAATTGGAAGAGTTCGTCCACGCATGGAGCACCCCCTCCTTCAGCATGAGAATGCCAGACCACACAAGAGCGCCGAGCGCCGCGACATCTGCTATAATCCGACACCTTGGATTCACTGTCATGGATCATCCTCGACACAATTCCGACATGGCCCCATTTGATTTTCATCTGTTTCCAAAACTTAAAGAATACCTTTAAGGACCTCACTTTGATAGTGATGAAGCCGTTCAAGCTGAGGTGAGGTTGTGGCTCCGTCAACAAAGTCAAACATTCTACAGTGACGGTATCATCAAACTGGTCTCTTGTTGGGAGAAATACGTTCACTACGAGTGTGACTACGTTGAGCGATAAATATGTAAACATGAAGAACAAAGCTGTAGAATGTTAATAAAGATCGTCTTATTTAGAAAGCTTTAAGTTTTCACACAAAAAGTTTGGAAGCATTACTTTTCAGTACGAATTCGTATATACACAGGACAGCATTACTCAAAAGTGTGCTCCGCGGAGCCCTGGAGTTCTGAAGGCCTCTGTGAGATCTCCGCCAAAATAATATCAACCTAATGAACAAAGCGCATCAAGTCTTGTCACACACTGAGAAAAACAACTCTTATAAATGCTATATCAATGTTGGTTTTATAGCAGTTATATTTTCTCTCAGTGCGTAATAGCCGAAAATGAGGCGACAAGCAGAATAATAAATCTATAATAATGCTATGATAAAAATCTACAAGTACAAGTATTTAGATGCAGAGGAATTACAGACATTGGCTGCGAGTGGGCATTGATTGAAGTCAATGGGGAAAGTTGAAATTTTATGCCAGACCGGGATTCGAACCCGGCAGTAGTAGCGTGAGTATAAGCTGTGAATTTGGGTCTGACGGGAGACGAACTAAGGTCGTCCGTACAGTCGCGATGACCATTGTATCCGGTCGGCTTAGTGGTCGGAGCAACTATCTAGTAAGCAGAAGACCCGGGTTTAACTTTCACCATTGATTTAAATTAACTCCCACTTGTAGCAGTGTCTGTAGTTTCTTTGTACCTTAATTCATAGTTGCTACTGGATCAAAATACCCTCTAGGTTAGCCGAGGGCGCTAATGCGCTGCTTCCTGGACTCGGGTAGGCACGCCGGCCGCGGATCGAATTCGCCAGGCGGATTAACGACGTGGGCCAGAGTGCGGGCCAGCCTGGATGTGGTTTTTAGGCGGTTTTCCACACACCCCTAGGTGAATATCGTGCTGGTCCCCACGTTCCGCCTCAGTTACACGACTCGCAGACATTTGAAAATGTTCGCACTCTTTCATGGCTTACACTAGACGCAGACAGCTGGGATTCACTAATTCTGTCCCACGGGTACGGGGTGGCGACAGGAAGGGCATCCGGCCACCTTCTGACACTAACATCACAATAACAAGGCCGACCTCGCATTGAAGTGGGACAAAGGCCCAAAGCAAATGATGTATGACTGGATGAAAATGTTGTCTGTTCTTTCGGAAAGAAGAGACGCTGTATATATATTTAGCTTGTACTAGTGCGTATGTGATGATTCCATTCTCTTCAGTATACACGCATGTAGCGGCCGTACTGGCGCTTTCTGTCCCCCTTCCCCTCCTCTCCCTGCATTCCTCACTCTCTCTCTCTCTCTCTCTCTCTCTCTCCATCTCTCTCTCTCTCATTCACAAACACCGCGAATCGTCTCGAAGGATTTTGTTACTTCACTGTCTATGTTTTACCGTCCAGTACTATATAAACCCGAAGACTACAGTTCCCACTCGAGTTTGCGATTGCAACGCGCGGCCCAGTTCAGCACGGCGAATCCGCACACCACTCTCAGACCGCAGTATATTCGATTCATGTCTGTTATTGATTACAGTTGTATAATTCAATATCTTGTCGCTACATTATCCTATGTTTGTCATGTTGTACAATAAAACAGTTGATTTAAAAAAAATAGACTTAAAAGACCTAGCACAATGTCTTACATCGAACGTACAAGGCTGGTTCGCCCGGAAAATGCATCAACTTCAAAGATTTTCAATCGAGACTATGAGATTCAAGAAGGTGGTGTAAGATTTCAGCTTCATGGTTTCAAGCAGTAAGATATCTAACGACTCACTACATGTAAATAAAATGAAGTATGACAAATATTACATCAGGTGTGGATTTGATGATTCTAACGGCTCATTTCTTTGCATGTTATGTAGGAAGCTATTTCCGAATAGTTCCGTAGTAAATGCTAAGATGCGCCGACATTTATGAACTATACACTTCGGCTGCAAAGACAAGAATGAAGAATTTCTTATACGAAATTAAGAAAAACTCTTAAGAAATCAAAACACTATGAAGTATGCGACCCAAATTTTTAATGAGAAAGCCACGGAGACATCGTATTTGGTCAGCTATCGCACTGCACAAGTGGGAGACGTGCACATTATCGCTGAGAATGTAATAAAACCATGTGTGGCGGGCCGGCCGCTGTGACCGAGCAGTTCTAGGCGCTACAGTCCGGAACCGCGCTGCTGCTACGGTCGCAGGTTCGAATCCTGCCTCGGGCATGGATGTGTGTGACGTCCTTAGGTTAGTCAGGTTTAAGTAGTTCTAAGTCTAGCGGACTGCTGACCTCAGATGTTGAGTCCCATAGTGCTCAGAGCCATTTGAACCATGTGTGACGGACACAACGCCATGTATGCTCGGTGAAAAATCTACAAAGCGTCTTTCTACCATGACACCTTCGAACGGCACTGTTTCGCGTCGAATTAACGACCTCGCCGGCTGCAGCAAACAACAGCTAGTTGATCACCTTGAAGACAACAAATTCGTCTAGCAAATGGATGAGTCGCCTCATGTCGCTGGACTCTGTATCTTGCTGATAATCGTACGATATGCATATAAACATTCACTCGAAGAAGACTTGGTTTCCGGCCGGGGTGGCCGAGCAGTTCTAGGCGCTACAGTCTGGAACCGATCGACCGCTGCGGTCACAGGTTCGAATCCTGCCTCGGGCATGGATGTGTGTGATGTCCTTAGTTAGGTTCACTTAGTTCTAAGTTCTAGGGGAGTGATGACCTTAGAAGTTAAGTCCCATAGTGCTCAGAGCCAAGACTTGGTTATATACGCGTAACTGCCAACTGGCAGTACCAGAAAAGAAATTTTTAACGCGATTAACAATTTTATTAAATAAATCATCTCCATTGGAACGATTTATCGATATTTGCACAGATGGGGCCAAGACAACGACTGCTAAAACAGCAGGAACGGTGTCACTAATAAAAGGTAAAGCGCCAAACTGTAGTTCCAGTCATTCTATCCTGCATAGAAGAAGATGCCGTAAAATCTAAAATTGATTCTTGATAAAGCAGTAATAATAATCAATTATGTTAAATCACGCACTCTTCAGCGCCGTTTGCTTTCAATATTGTGTGTGGATTATAGGAGCTAAAATAAAACAGTACTGCTCTACACCAGGGTTAGATGGATATCTTAACAATATTATTCCAATTAAGAGCTGAATACAAGCAATTATAAATGTCATTTCTTCTAAGTTAAAAGACAATTTGACCAATGTGTCTTGGTTCTTCAGAGTAGCTTTTTGACCAATATGTTTGGAAAAATTACTGAATTAAATCTATCTTTACAAGGAAAACAGACAACAGTTTCCAATACTAATAACAAAATTACCGCCGTAGAAACGATATTTTTGGATTGTTTGTGTTTGCAAGAGACAACTAGAATACTTTTTAACACTAAATGTGTTTGTTGGTGAGACAGCAGAATTGCAATATGAAAGACTTTAAGAACTGTTCCAATATCTCCATGATACGCACGCATCTCTTGAGATCTATTTTACTACAGAGCACAATACAAAATTGAAAATGGGTACGGAATTATTTTGTACCGAATTTGCAGAAGCCAGAACATATGTCAAACGAAACCTATGAACCCTTTCAGAAATGACGTCAGATTCGAGCATAGAATAATTGATGAAAGCAAATGTCACTTAATGATTTTTGGCGCAGGGTTCGTGATGAATATCCACAACTTGCCACACAGGCTCTGTCTGTTCCTCTCTCGTTCCCAATAACATACTTGTGTGATATGGGGTTCTCAGCATATACGGCTACAAAGACGAGATACAGCAATAAACAGAGTGCTCAACCTGACATGCGTCTTCAACTCTTTTCTGTCAAGCCTGACAATAAACAGCTTCATACCACCCACTAAATGGAAAAAAAATTATCATTTTACAGTGAAATCAACACAGTGTAATTTTGTGTGTTGTGTTAGTGTATGTTGTTTTGTATGTTTTTGTAGACGTCAGTAGTGTACCCCGTATAATCTACCTATTTCTGTGTGATTTTCATTAAATGATTATAATTAAGGGATGGACATAAAACAACGTTTTGCTTATTTTAGGGCTCCGTAAAATATTTTGCATTTCAAAAAGGTTTCGTTGCCAAAAATATTTGTGAACCGCTGATATAGAGTGTCCCCCATTAAAAGTCGTCAGGCGCTTTTTATGTCATGATTCAACAGATATTTGTAATTTCGTTTTTGCAGTCTGTAACTGGAGTCAGCCTAGACAAATACTGCTAGTGATGTCTGTTACACGACGCCTAGAATCGACGGAAAACGTCTGTTTGTTTTACGTTACAAACAAAATGATTTTTATAATGGAATTTTACACGACCATGCAATAAGCGATCCCAAGTTAGTCTAATACGATAATAATTTTATCTATGTGTGTTAATAGGGACAGCAAAACAAGAAACATACACTACGTGATCAAAAGTCTCCGTATACCCACAAAAACATTCGTTTTTCATATTTGGTGCACTGTGCTGCCACCTCCTTCATATCAGCGACCTCATTAGTCACTAGACATCGTGAGACAGCACAATGGGGCGCTCGGCGGAACTCACGGACTTCGAACGTGGTCAGGCGATTGGGTGTCACTTGTGTCACACGCCTGTACACGAGAGTTCCACACTCCTAAACATCCCTAGGTTCACTGTTTCCGATGTGATAGTAAAGTGGAAACGTGAATGGAAACGTACAGCAGAGAAGCGTACAGGCCGACCTCGTCTGTTGACTGACAGAGACCGCCGATAGTTGAAGAGGGTCGTAATGTGTAATAGGCAGACATCTATACAGACCTAGCGCGATATTTATTTTACCCATATTTATTAACATGTGCAGTAGAACGTGAAGAGTAACTGATACTACAGCAGCAACTGAGCAGCTTTGCTGGATTGCGGTAGTAGTCAGTGCGGGACACAGCGGCGCTGTCATTCCTAGAATACTTGTTACACTATGTAATCAAAAGTATCCGGACACCTGGCTGAAAATGACCCTCCATCGGTAATGCTGGAATTCGACATGGTGTTGGCCCACCCTTAGCCTTGATGGCAGCTTCCATTCTCGAAGGCATACGTTCAAACAGGTGCTGGAAGGTTTCTTGGGGAATGGCAGTCCATTCTTCTCGGGTGCAGGCCAGTCCATTACAGGGTGTTAATGTCGTGTAACCACTCCACCACAGGCTGTGCATTATGAACAGGTGCTCAATCGTGTTGAAAGATGCAATCGCCATCCCCGAATTGCTCTTCAACAGTGGGAAACAAGAAACTGCTTAAAACATCAATGTAGGTCTGTGCTGTGATAGCGCCACGCGAAACAACAAGGGGTGCAAGCCGCCTCCATGAAAAACACAACCACACCATAACACTATCGCCTCCGACTTTTACTGTCGGCTCTACACACGCTGGCAGATGATGTTTACCGGGCATTCGCTATACCCTCATCCTGCCATCGGATCGCCACATTGTATACCCTGATTCGTCACTCCGCACAATGTTTTTCCATTGTTCAATCGTTCAATGTTTAAGCTCTTTACACCAAGCGAGGCGTCGTTTGACATTTACCGGCGTGATGTGTGGCTTATAAGCAGTGCTCGACCATAAAATCCAAGTATTCTCACCTCCCGCCTACCTATCATAGTACCTGCAGTGGATCCTGATGCATTTTGTAATTCCTGTGTCATGGTCGGGATAGATGTCTGCCTATTACACATTACGACCCTCTTCAACTATCGGCGGTCTCTGTCAGCCAACAGACGAGAACGGCCTGTACGCTTTTGTGCCGTACGTGCTCCTTCACGTTTCCACTTCACTGTCGCATCGGAAACAGTGGACCTAGGGATGCTTAGGAGTGTGGAAATCTCGCGTACAGACATATGACGCAAGTGACACCCAATCACCTGACCACGTTCGAAGGCTGTGAGTTCCGCAGAGCCCCATTCTGCTCTCTCACGATGTCTAATAACTACTGAGGTCGCTGATATGGAGTACCTGGCAGTAGGTGGCAGCACAATGCACCTAATATGAAAAGCGTATGTTTTTGTGGGTGTCCGGATACTTTTGATCACATAGTGTACAATTCCGCTTCAAAAATAATTTTATTTGTAACAGGAAACAAACCGACTCTTTCCGTCTAGTGCGTTGTTGCATGAAACACGTGATAAGCAGTAATGGTTTGGGCTGTCTCCAGCGACACGTTACAAAAACTAAATTACAAATGCCTGCCGAAACATAAGAGAAAATGCGTCTGACGACTCTTAGGAGGGAATGTATATATAATACCCAATGAATAGCTTCGGAATCTCCATGAGGCTACTTGCGGATGCTGCTGTCGTATACAGAGAAGTCGCAACGCCAGAAACTTGTAGCAAAATACAGGAAGAACTGCAGAGATGAGACGTTTGATGCAGGGATTGGCAGTTCACCCCCTACAATCTACATAATCAAATATATCGTATTGTGCGTAGCAGGCGGGGGTATCCGTTATTGTATGATTAAACGATTGCTGAACGGTAACTGGAAGCAGTCACGTCCATTAAACTTATTTCAGTATACATAGACGTGATCGCACGCAAGTTGTTTATTTTTGTTTTCAGATGACCGGTTTCGATCTTTTAAGAGATTACCTTCAGATCTCAGATTCGTTGATGACCATAGGAACCGCTGGAGCAGGACCATCTGTGTAGGCGTGGGGAACACTGCTGAGCAGAGACAGCGGCTCTCCCTAGGCAACATTCACGGCTGGAACACGGCTCTAGGAAAGTGACAGTGGTGTAAAAACTACCCTTCGCCACACACCATAACGTGGCTTGCGGAATATAGATGTAGATGTATATGTCGCAGTCGCGAGGTGACGCTGTTGTTAGCACACTGGACTCGCCTTCGGGAGGATGACGGTTCAAATCAGCGTCCGGCCATCCAGACTTAGCTTCTGTGATTTCCTTAAAGCACTCCAGGCAAATGCCGGGCTGATTACTTTGAGTGGGCTCCTCCGATTTCCTTTCCTCTCCTTTCGTAATCCGAGCTTGTGCTCAGTCTCTAATGCCCTCGCTGTCGGCGGGACGTTAAAGTCTTGTCTTTCTTCCTTCCATTTTTTTGTTTGTAGATATATAGCTCAGAGCGCAACTGAAAAGTGAACTGAAGAGAAACTGCGTAGGATATCTGACGCTAGTGATGACGAGGAACACATTTCTTCTGATGAGTCTATTGCGGATTCCATTTCGAGAACATGCATCTCAAAAGAGGAAGGAAGATGTCATTAATGTTGCTTTTGTACTTCGGAAATTAGAGGCAAATGAAGAGGGGCGTCTGACGAATCACTCAGAAGCAGAATTTAAAAAGTGGAGAAATGTTGTTTAACATCCCTTTGACTATTAGGCCATTAGGCACCAAATATAGGCCCAGAAGAGGGAAGGAAATGGGCAGTATCCGTTTCAAGTGGTCATTACCGGTTTTTTCCTTAATCTACTTAAGGAAACAATAGAAAACCTAAATCTGGCAGCCTGGACATGGTTTGGAACACGTCGGTCGTCTAGTGCCATAACCCGTTAATGCCAAATTTCGCCTCTGTCCTCATAGATAACGTTCGTCGTACATCCCACATTGATTCCTGCCATTATTTCAAACAATGTTGCTTGTCTGTTATCACTGACAACTCTATGCAAACGCCGCTGCTCTCGGTTGTTAAGTGAAAGCCATCGGCCACTGTGTTGTCCGTGATGAAAAATTCGGAAATATGTGGTAAGGTCTTATGGGACCAAACGGCTGAGGTCATAGGTCCCTAAGCTTACGCACTACTTAATCTAACTTAAACTAACTTATGCTAAGGACAAAACACACACCTATGTCCGAGGGAGGACTCGAGCCTCCGACGGGGGGGAACCGCCCGGACCGTGACAAGACGCCTCAGAACGCGCGGCTACCCGGCGCGGCTGTTCGTGATGAGACGTAATGGCTGAAATGTGGTATTCTTGGCACACTCTTGACTCTGTGGTTGTCGGAATATCGAATTCCCTAACGATTTCCGAACTGGAATGTCCCATGCGTCTAGCTCCAACTACCATTCTGCTTTCAAAGTCTGTTTATTCCCATCGTGTGGCCATAATCACGGCGGAAACCTTTTCACATGACTCATCTGAGTACAGATGACAGCTCCGCCAATGCACTGCCCTTTTATACCTTGTATACGCGATACCACCGCCATCTGTATTTATGCATATCGCTATCTCACGACTTTTGTCACCTCATTGTATTCTTTTGTTCAAAGACTGGTTTGATGCAGCTCTCCACGCTACTGTATCCTGCGCAAGGCTTTTCATCTCTGCAGAATTACCGCAACCTACATCCATTTCAAACCTTGTCTCCACCTACAGTTTTTACCTCTACAATTCCCTCCATTACCAAATGGATGATTCCTTAGTGCCTTAGTCAACATGTCCCGTAAATTATCTTTTTCTCCAATTAGATTTAGTTCCATCTCATTTAGTTATTCGATCTACCCATCTAAACTTCAACATTCTTGCGTAACGCCATATTTCAAAAGCTTCTGCTTTCTCATCTGTAGTGCTCATTGTCCACATTTCACATCCATTTAAGACCATATTTCAGCCAAATTTTTTTCAGGAACATTTAATTTTCAATGGTAACATAAGTTTCTTTTTTAGAAAAAAACTTATTATACCGCCATTTTGCATTTAAATGCGCTTTAATTCTGTCCTCATTAGTTATTTTGCTACCCAAATAGCAAAACTCATATATATTACCTCCAGTGTCTCATTTTCTAATCTAATTCTACTAGCGTCAACTAGCTTATTTCGACTAACTCGATTACCCTCGTTTCACTTTTATCGGTGTCAATCTTGCACTCTCTCTTCATAACACCATCCACTCCATTCAACTGATCTTCGAAGTACTTTATCGCATCTGACACAATTACAGTGTCATCAGCAAACCGTAAATTTTTATTTCTTCTTGCTGGACTCTAATTCTCATTCTCATTATCTCGTTCGCTTCCCTTACTGCTTGTTCAATGTGCAGATTTAATGACCCTGGGGATATGCTCCATATCTGTTTCACTCCCTCTTCAATTACTGCGCTCCTTTCTGGCAGCCAGGGGCGTATCGACTTTGACAACTGCCGCCTGGTTTTTGCACAAGCTGTGAATAACCTTTCGCTCTCTGTATATTATACCTGCTACCTTCAGAACTTCAAAGGGTGTATTCCAGTTATCACTGTCAAGATTTTTTAAAAAATCTACAACTGCAGCATTATTTGCCATTACAATCGGGACACCAGGAAAGAAAGCAAATAATGAAATTTTACTAATTGTCCGTACAAATCATAGCAGGAAGAATGCGAGGGGCAGTCAATAAGTAATGCAACACATTTTTTTCTGAAAGCATGTTGGTTTTATTCAGGATTCCAATACACCATATTACTCCCTACTCTTTTGGCTGTAAAACCCTATTTTTCAACATAATCTTTGTTCAATTCGATGGCCTTACGCCTCCTTATTAGGAGGGCCTGTGTGACCGTATGGTACCTCTCTACTGATCGACGTCGGAGCCAACGGCTTCCTGCAGAGTTCATCTTTCATTGGGCCAAACAGATGAAAGTCGGGAGGTGCGGGATCCAGGCAGTAGGGTGGATGAAGCAGAACACTCCAACGAAGTTATGTGTGTTCCTATCGGGTATGCAGACTCGTGTGAAGCCTTGCGTAGTCATGAAGAAGGAGACGTCCGTTTGCATTTGTGGCGACGAACACGCTGAAGTCGTTTCTTCAATTTTCTGAGGGTAGCACGTTCCAAGATTGTAGGAGTCACAGCTGTGTACGGCTGGCCGGTACGCGGGACGTCGGACAAGTTTGAGCGACCTTGTTGCGATGACGACAGACGCCTCGCCAACGGTTCACCGTGGTTTTGTTCACTGTCAGGTCTCCGTAGAAATTCTGCAAGCGCCTATGAAGATATGCGATACTCTAGTTTTCCACCAAAAGAAACTCAATGTCAGCTCTCTGCTTGGTATTATGTTCGAGTATAGTGACTTTTCTGGAGACTAGATATCTACTCTGTAGGAACCAGCATGTGTTACGAAAAAGACGATCGTGTGAAACCCAGCTCGCGCTATTCGTCCACGAGACTCAGAGGGCCATAGACACGGGTTCCCAGGTAGATGCCGTGTTTCTTGACTTCTGCAAGACGTTTGATACAGTTCCGCACAGTCGTTTAATGAACAAAGTAAGAGCATATGGACTATCAGACCAATTGTGTGATTGGATTGAAGAGTTCCTAGATAACAGAACGCAGCATGTCATTCTCAATGGAGAGAAGTCTTCCGAAGTAAGACTGATTTCAGGTGTGCCGCAGGGGAGTGTCGTAGGACCTGTGCTATTCACGATATACATAAATGACCTTGTGGATAACATCGGAAGTTCACTGAGGCTTTTTGCGGATAATGCTGTAGTATATCGAGAGGTTGTAACAATGGAAAATTGTACTGAAATGGAGGAGGATCTGCAACGAATTGACGCATGATGCAGAGAATGGCAACTGAATCTCAATATAGGCAAGTGTAATGTGCTGCGAATACATAGAAAGAAAGATCCTTTATCATTTAGCTACAACATAGCAGGTCAGCAACTGGAAGAAGTTAATTCCACAAATTATCTGGGAGTAGGCATTAGGAGTGATTTAAAATGGAATGACCATATAAAATTAACCGTTGGTAAAGCAGATGCCAGACTGGAAGAATCCTAAGGAAATGCAATCCGAAAACAAAGGAAGTAGGTTACAGTACACTTGTTCGCCCACTGCTTGAATACTGCTCACCGGTGTGGGATCCGTACCAGACAGGGTTGATAGAAGAGAAAGAGTTGATCCAACGGAGAGCTGCGCGCTTCGTTACAGGATCATTTAGTAATCGCGAAAGCGTTACGGAGATGATAGATAAACTCCAGTGGAAGACTCTGCAAGAGAGACGCTCAGTAGCTCGGTACGGGCTTTTGTTGAAGTTTCGAGAATATACCTTCACCGAGGAGTCAAGCAGTATATTGCTCCCGCCTACGTATATCTGGCGAAGAGACCAAGAGGATAAAACCAGAGAGATTAGAGCACACACAGAGGCATACCGACAATCTTTCTTTCCACGAACAATACGAGACTGGAATAGAAGGGAGAACTGATAGAGGTACTCAAAGTACCCTGCGCCACACACCGTCAGGTGGCTTGCCGAGTATGGATGTAGATGTAGATGTAGAATGCACCTCCGTTACAGGATCCATTTTGAAGGGTAACCGGCCGGAGTGGCCGAGCGGTTATAGGGACTTCAGTCTGGAACCGCGCGACCGCTACGGTCGGTCGCAGGTTCGACTCCTGCCTCGGGCATTGATGTGTGTGATGTCCTTAGGTTAGTTAGGTTTAAGTAGTTCTAAGTTCTAGGGGACTGATGACCTCAGATGTTAAGTGCCATAGTGCTCAGAGCCATTTTGAAGGCCACATATAGCGCCACCACCCATCGGAACTTCATGAAACTACAGGGGCTAAAGCGGGAATATTCCACGATGTCCCACAAAAAAATTCAGTATCTTTTTCAACCGAAATCGGCCAAGAAAAAGATGTGTTACGTTACTTGCAGAACGCCCCTCGTACATGATTAAATTAGCAGGCGATCTAGAGGATCACTGGTTGCGAATTCCACCTCTGGTAAAAACAACGGTTCTAACCCAGCTGGACATCAAGTCGAACTGAGCTTGGACGATAGACAGAGCCGCCATTCCATGCTGCTTCAACTCTATGCTAGAGTCCATCAAGCGTTGTGACTAGTGGTGGCGTGTCAGTCTGTAAGTACCCGCGACAGATGTTTTCCATCCGTGAGAGATCTGGAGAACACTCCAGTCAGAGCAACAGTTGAACACCTTCTGTGTCGAGGTACAACACCACTACAGCCTAGGTAACATGCAGTCTTGCATTATCTTGTTGAAAAATAACGCCACGTATAGCTTAAAAATAGAGCACAGCCGCTGCTTTAACACGCCAGAAATGCAACAGCTGCAGTCCAAACTACCGGCTGTCTCAGCCACAGGTGATCGTGTTGTATATACGATGGCACACCGTACTATCATGCAAGGTGCTGGGTCCGGTATGACGATGAGGAATGCAAAGTGGGAACATTCATCCTCCTCGGAGCCTCCACACACGTTATATGCAGAACCGTCTGGAAAGTGACGCGCTGCCTCTCTTGTGACCGACGTTGTTTGGTGCATCACTGTCGACGAACCTCTCTCCGCAGTCGCGTCAGTGGAAGCCGAAACACTAGTAGCCGTCCTGACAGTCCGTTGTGCACCGCACGTCTTCCCACTGTTTGAGTGGATGCTTGGTGTAAACTAGCCCATTTCTTGATGTAAGGTATTACCAGTTAAGTCGAAGCGGTAAAGCGGCTGTAGCAGGTACTATCTTGGTCACGTGAGTAGGTGCAGACTCACCACGACTCAAGTACTACAAGCATGGAAGGTGAGCGCGGAGAACGTCTTCGTGGGCAGACGCAACGAATTCCGGTTATCGTGGTTTAATTTGTTGTCGATGAGGAAGAGAAGGAATTTATCGTACTAGCGGAGAAGGCGATGAAATGTGCTGCCAAAATGTTAAAGTTGAACAAGAATTTGTAAACCAATTACGGAAGGACGTACACGAAGCCGAGGGGAGCGAAATTCAGAATTCTACGCCAAAGAACAAGAAGAAAAGTGCTTCATAAAATGTATGCCATTGATTATACGGGAGAATGTATAATCGGGCAGAAATTTCTACGCTATTACGAACAATATAACGAAATACCAACTTTGCGAAAACTACACAGCTTTTGTAGCACAGAACTGAACTTCAATGATAACAAAGTAACTCTTAGAAAAATTGTTCTGCCTGTGGGATTTAGTTTTAAAAGGAGAAAAAATATACGTGTTGTTATGTGCGAACGAGAGGTCATAGTTGCAAAAAGGGCGTACTTTATTAAGTTTTTAAGGAAGAATGAAGCATGATCCAGTGGTTTACTTGCACGGAACACTTATTCACACACATTACACCTAAATAAAAGTTGGCAAAGTTACAGTGTGCGGCGAGCGTTGTCTAACGAAATGACGTGGTCGGCGTTTAGTTGTTGTGCATGCAGGCGGTGATATGAATTTCATTAAAGATTCACTTCCCAAGAGGTCGTACTATCACTCAGTAATGGACCTTAAAGTATTTTCTTTGTTTGTTTGAGGAGAATCATATTTTCTCTTTCTTTGACGAAACAAGACAGAAAAATACAAAATATTTTCTAAATTAACAAAACAAAACTAATTGTCAACAACCGTATTAACCTTTGTAGCAGGCTAATTTGTAAACTGTCATATCCAGTTTCTCTTACTGGCAAACTTTATCGTCTGCAATCATTTGCTGGTAACAAATTACACGGCGATCTCACTTTGGGAGTGGTGGGATCGACTTTTTCAAACCATCTATAAGATGGTGAGCAAATGAAAATGTTGACACTATGATTAATATTACGCATGAAGATATAAGAAATAAATAAATTGAATTGATTAAATAAAAATATTGAATGAAGTCATTTTGACACAGAATTAAAAGTTAAAATTTCAAGGTACTTGTAAGAATTCATAACCGACAACCTCAGCCTTCTCACAAATGTATCTCAACTCGCTATAATACACCACTGCTTGGGACAACACCACTCATTTTAATGCTATAGAGCGCCACGCGAAATTTCTGTCAGTTACTCGCAATGTCTTCACACATTCGAAACATTTCTAGACATTTTAAGTGTTTGATTACAATAATGTTCACCCTCTGATCACTTCGGAATTATTTTCAATAATACGCGTGTTCTGGCGGGAGTAATAAAACAGTCTCGCGTGGATAAGTCTTTTAAACACCTCTTCTTGAACAACCTCTTCTCACTATTAAATAAAAAAACTACAAAGGCCAGATAGTCTCACTTCACAGAGTTAACTAAATTTTAACAGCAGATTTACATAATCCATTCGTATTAGACAAGCGATACTTGAAAACCGGTATTTGGTGATAGGCAAGCGGGGTGTGACAGCACCCAACTTGTAAGAATACTGGAGTCTACGTCAGTATTACATCTCTCTTCATGTTTCTCGGGTGTAACCACGACGGTGCTGCCACCGTGACGAGATTATGATTTCGCCTGCCGTGTAATAAGTGACGTGTGTGTGCAATCCTCCACGGTCCAGCGAACAATACGTATGTTGTCTCACGCGCTAGTCGTACGGGGCCCCTGAGATCCTGCCTCGCGGGGAATATGGTGCTTCAAAATCCATCGATTCCATATTCGCATGGCAGTCGTCGGATCCCGACCACCGCGAGCAGTAATATCACGAACGTTAAACCGCAGTCTCCGACGCTTGATGGTAGACGTTTCTCCTTAAGGTGTGATTCCAATGCGGCGGCTGTGACCGTGCGCTGTCCAACGGCGCCCCTTTAACGTTACTGAATGCGAGCCTATCCTCTGGGGCATCTGCAGTCGCGCCACAGCAAACACCAAAGCGATGTCGCCACAGCCGCCGCACTGGAATCGCACCTTAACACGAGACAGAATACGATCTTATCACAAACACAAAACATTAATGATTTGATTAACTGTCTGTGCTTGGCGGAACACGAGAATAATACTAAAAAGGGAAAACACTTTTTAATGTTTTGCAAAATTATATTTATTTGGCTACGTACCGGCTTTTGGCTTCTCAGGCTACCTTCATTTGACAACTGATGTCGCAAACAAAAGGAAAACATGATGTGCGACTCACACAGATATTATTTGTACTGTAGGTACAAGACTGATAGAGCGTTTAAATAGGAAAATATTACATTTCTTTATCACAAAGAAATAATTAAATTAACAGAAAACAGGATCATTTCTGTAGTATGTCTTCAACTCTCTCTAGTTCAAAGCTGGAGTAGACGTAACCACGATGATGAGTGGTAGCACTGTCCCTGAGCGTGAGGCTTGCGATCGAGATTCATCGCATCTTGGTTGTAATCGATGATCGTTCACCACATTCTGAGGGATGTGGGAAGGGAATAGTGGGTTAACGAAGTTCTTATGTGGAGGTACATTTAACGACAGATGAGAAATAATATCAATTTACAATCTGAATCTAATATTTGTATCGAAAACTTAATTTAACAAAGGGGGAAATGAAAACTGAGTCTCATCACTTGAAGTTCATGTGAAGTTGTTATAATAGATATTTTTACCCTGTGAAGGTGCTCCATGATGTGTTACAAGAGAGTATAGTGTGTATCATGCATTTCTTCAGGTGATGAAAGAGGACTTTACCTTCAGGACGCTATACAAGAAATTAGCCTTAATGTTATGAACATGTTCTCAACCCTCTTGCTTCTTCTGTGTGCACATGTGCGGCAACAGATATAGAGATCACACTCGCAAATTCGAAAGTCAGAGACCACATTGCAAACTCGAAGCTATTGTTGTTGTGGTCTTCAGTCCAGAGACCGGTTTGATGCAGCTCTCCATGCTACTCTAAACTGTGCAAGCTGCTTCATCTCCCAGTACCTACTGCAGCCTACATCCTTCCGAATCTGCTTAGTGTATTTATCTCTTGGTCTCACTCTACAAATTTTACCCTCCACGCTGCGCTCCAATACTAAATTCGTCATCCCTTGTTACCTCAGAACACGTCCTACCATCCGATCTCTTCTTCTAGTCAAGTTGTGCCACAAATTTCTCATCTCCCCAATTCTATTCAGTACCTCCTCATTAGTTATGTGATCTACCCATCTAATCTTCAGTATTGTTCTGCAGCACCACATTTCGAAAGCTTCTATTCTCTTCTTGTCTAAACTATTTATTGTCCATGTTTCACTTCCATACATGGCTACACTCCATACAAATACTTTCAGAAACGACTTCCTGACACTTAAATCTATACTCGATGTTAACAAATTTCTCTTCTTCAGAAACGCTTTCCTTGCCATTGCCAGTCTACATTTTATATCCTCTCTACTTCGACCATTTTATTTTTCTCCCCAAATAGCAAAACTCATTTACTACTTTACGTGTCTCATTTCCTAATCTAATTCCCTCAGCATCACCTGATTTAATTCGACTACATTCCATTATCCTCGTTTTGCTTTTGTTGATGTTCATCTTATATTCTCCTTCCAAGCCACTGTCCATTCCGTTGAACTGCTCTTCCAAGTCCTTTGCAGTCTCTGAGAGAATTACAATGTCATCGGCAAAACCACAAAGTTTTTATTTCTTCTCCATGGATTTTAATTCCTACTCCGAAGTTTTCTTTTGTTTCCTTTACTGCTTGCTCAATATACAGATTGGATAACGTCGGGGATAGGCTGCAACCACGTCTCACTCAATTCCCAAGCACTGCTTCCCTTTCACGCCCCTCGACTCTCATAACTGCCACCTGGTTTCTGTACAAATTGTAAATAGCCTTCCGCTCCCTGTATTTGACCCCTTCCACCTTCAGAATTTGAAAGAGAATATTCTAGTCAACATTGTCAAAGGCTTTCTCTAAGCCCACGAGTGCTAGAAGCGTAGGTTTGCCTTTCCTTAATCTATCTTCTAAGATAAGTCGAAGGGTCAGTATTGCCTCACGTGTTCCAACATTTCTACGAAATCCAAACTGATCATCCACGAGGTCAGCTTCTTCCAGTTTTTCCATTCGTCTGTAAAGAATTCGTGTTAGTATTTTGCAGCCGTGACTTGTTCAACTGGTAGTTCGGTAACTTTCACACCTGTCAACACCTGCTTTCTTTGGGATTGGGATTATTATATTCTTCTAGAAGTCTGAGGGTATTTCACCTGTCTCATACATCATGCTCACCAGATAGTAAGAGTTTTGTCACGGCTGTCTCTCCCAAGGCTATCAGTAGTTCTAATTGAATGTTGTCTACTCCCTGGGCCTTGTTTCGACTTAGGCCTCTCAATGCTCTGTCAAACTCTTCACGCCAGTATCGTATCTCCCATTTCATCTTCATCTACGTCCTCTTCCATTTCCATAATATTGTCCTCAAGTACATCGCCCTTGTATAGACCCTCAATATACTCCTTCCACCTTTCTGCTTTCCCTTCTTTGCTTAGAACTGGGTTTCCATCTGAGCTCTTGATATTCATACAGGTGGTTCTATTTTCTCCAAAGGTCTCTTTAATTTTCCTGTAGGCAGTATCTATCTTACCCCTAGTGATATATGCCTCAACATCCTTACATTTGTCCTCTAGCCATTCCTGCTTAGCCATTCTGCGCTTCCTGTCGATCTCATTTTTGAGACGTTTGTATTCCTTTTTGCCTGCTTCACTTACTTCATTTTTGTATTTTCTCCTTTCATCAATTAAATTCAGTATCTCTTCTGTTAGCAAAGGATTCCTACTAGCCCTCGTCTTTTTATACACTCGATCCTCTGCTGGCTTCACTATTTCATCTCTCAAAACTACCCATTCTCCTTCTACTGTATTTCTTTCCCCGTCCTTGTCAATCGTTCCCTAATGCTCTCCCTAAAACTCTCTACAACCTCTGGTTCTTTTAGTTTATCCAGGTAACATCTCCTTAAAGTCCCACCTTATTGCAGTTTCTTCAGTTTTAATCTACAGTTCAAAACCGATAGATTGTGGTCAGAGTCCACATCTGCCCATGGAAATGTCTTACAAATTGAAACCTGGTTCCTAAATCTCTGTCTTACCATTATATAATCTATCTGAAACTTTCCGGTGTCCCCAGGCCTCTTCCATGTATACAGCCTTCTTCTATGATTCTTGAGCCAAGTGTTACCTATGATTAAGTTATGCTCTGTGCAAAATTCTACCAGGCGGTTTCCTCTTTCATTCCTTACCCTCATTCCATATTCACCTACTACTTTTCCTTCTCTTCCTTTTCCTGCTACCGAATTCCAGTCACCCATGATTATGAAAATTTCGTCTCCCTTCACTATCTGAATAATTTCTTTTATCTCATCTTGCATTTCATCAATCTCTTCTCATCTGCGGAGTTAGTTAGCATATAAACTTGTATTACTGTGGTAGGTGTGGGCTTCGTGTCTATCTTGGCTACAATAATGCGTTCACTATGCTATTCGTAGTAGCTTACCCGCACTCCTATTTTTTTATTCATTATTAAACCTAGTCCTGCATTACCCCTTTTTCATTTTGTATTTATAACCGTGTATTCACCTGACCTTCATTTGAACAGCCAAACCACAATGTCAAGAACTACTACACCAAACTAGAAAAGAAAAATGGCAGACTTACTTTAAGGACCAAATGATAACAATTACTTTTGAATGCATTACGGGAATAGCAGTGATCAATGTCTTATAAATAATTACTATTAAAAACAGTCTTGATCACAATTTATTTAACAAGGTGACCGGTTTCGACCACTACTGTGGTCATCTTCAGACCATGGAGTAGGAACCTCTTTCTGTTGGAGAATCACTACTCATTCTCCAACAGAAAGAGTTTCCTACTCAATGGTCTGAAGATGACCACAGTAGTGGTCGAAACCGGTCACCTTGTTAAATAAATTGTGATCAAGACTGTTTTTAATAGTAATTAAATGATAACAATGTTTGGCGATTTACATACAAACTTACAACAAACAGTGGGTGATCCCACTGTATTATCAACCCTGAAACAATCCAATGGCATCATGGAAACACACTGGAAGACATCAGTGTAGTACCAACTCAGTACTCTGATGCCGGACGATACGACGATGGAAGACACACAGTAGTATCAGTAACTCCCTTCTGAATTACAAGAGCTGCATATGAATAACCGTGTTGTGATTCCATTTGCTCAGGAGGAAGTGAGGATGGCAATACTGAAGCTAAAGGAGAAGAAAGGACCAGAGCCTGACAGAATTATGGCAGAAGTGTTGTATTTTCTGGAGGACTGAATTATTCCATATACACTGAAGAGCCGAAAAAAATGGTATACCTGCCTAATATCGTGTAGGGCCTCCGTAAGTACTTCAACACGACGTGCCATGGACTCGACTAATGTCTGAAGTAGTGCTGGAGGGAATTGATATCATGAATTCTGCAGGGCTGTCCATAAATCCGTAGGAGTACGAGGGGGGGTGATCCCAGATATCCTCAATAATGTTCATGTCTGGGGAGTTTGGTAGCCAGTGGAAGTGTTTACACTCAGAAGAGTGTTCCTGGGGCCACTCTGTAGCAATTCTGGACGTGTGGGTTGTCGTATTGTCCTACTGGAATTGAACAAATCCGTCGGAATGCACAATGGACATGAATGGATGCAAGTGATCGGACGAGATGCTTACATCCGTGTCACCTATCAGAGTCATATCTAGATGTATCAGGGGTCCCATATCACACCAACTGCACACGCCACACACCATTATAGAGCCTCCATCAGTTTGAAAAATCCACTGCTGACATACAGGGTCGATGGATTCATGAGGTTGTCTCCATAACCGTAAACGTCCATCCGCCCAGTGCAATTTGAAACGCGACTCGTCCGACCAGGCAACATGTTTGCAGTCATCAAAAGTCCAATGTCGATGTTGACAGACCCAGGCGAGGCGTAAAGCATTGTGTTTTGCAGTCATCAAGGATACTCGAGTGAGCCTTCGGCTCCAAAAGCCCATATCGATTATGTTTCGTTGAATGGTTCGCACGCTGACACTTGCTGATGGCCCAGTATTGAAATCTGCACTTCTGTCACGGTGAACGATCCTCTTCAGTCGTCGTTGGTCCCTTTCTTGTAGGATCTTTTTCCGGCTGCAGCGATGTCTGAGTTTTGATGTTTTACCGGATTCCTGAAATTCACGGTACACTCATGAAACACTCCTGAAATGATCGTACGGGAAAATACTCACTTCATTGCTACCTTGGAGATGCTGTGTCCCATCGCTCGTGCGCCGATTGTAACACCACATTAAAACTCACTTAAATCTTGATAACCTGCCATTGTGGCAGCAGTAACCGATCTAACAACTGCGTCAGACACTTGTCTTGCACAGGCGTTGCCGACCGCAGCACCCTATTCTTCTTTTTTACATATCTCTGTATTTGAATACGCATGTATATACCAGTTTGTTTGGCATTTCATTGTAATACTAGGCTGGCTCTCTGTGAAACATGTTTTTGGATTTCTAGTATTTCCAGTAAGGTATCTTTATTTCTTCTTCTTCTTTCTTAACAGAATGTAAAACTTCACATACCATTACATATGAATGCTTTCCTTGTACAAGATGGTCAACAAAAGTTGAATCTTTCTTCCTTAATCTCCTACTTCCGTCATGTTCACGTAGCCTAACTGCCACAGCTCTGGCTGACTGACCAATGTACACTTTCGCACACTGCTTGCAAGTGGTTTCACATACACCTCTCGGAACCAAGTGTTGTAATTTGTCTTTATTATTGAATAAATATATCCATGCATATAGCATATCTTTTGTCAGTTTCACATTTGTTGCATACCGTCTTCATAGTGTTGTAACTTTAATGGAGAGCAGTGTATAAATGTTGGTTTGTCTAACTTCAATCTGTATTCTAAGGCGTAGGTTTAGTATTACCTCCTGTGTTCATTTCTCTGAGACCAATACGGTCGTCTACGAGGTCGGCTTGTTCAGGTCTTTCTATTTTTCTGTCAGTAGCTCGTGTTGATGTTTTGCAACTACGACTTATTAAACTTATGGTAAGGCAACTGCAGTCTTTGATATTGCGAAAAAATTTTTCTTACAGTCTTTTTTTTTTTTTTTTTTTTTTTAAGTCGGAGGGTGTTTTGGCTGTCTCAGATGTCCCACATCCAAGGTGGAGCAATTGTGACGTGGTTTTTTGTTCCAAATGTCTCAATAATTTTCAGAGAATGCGTCTGCTCCAGGCTCCATGTTTCTACTTGGGTTTTTCAGTGCTCTGTCAAATTCGTCTCGCAGTATCGCATCATCCGTCTCATCTTCATCGCTTCTTCTTCCCTTTCTATAATATTGTCTCCAAGTGTCTTTTCTTTAAACTCTGTAAGTCTCTCAACTAGCCGGCCGGGGTGGCCGAGCGGTTCTAGGCGCTACAGTCTGGAACCACACGATCGCTACTGTCGCAGGTTCGAATCCTGCCTCGGGCATGGATGTGTGTGATGTTCTTAGGTTAGTTAGGTTTAAGTAGTTCTAAGTTCTAGGGGACTGATGACCTCAGATATTAAGTCCCATAGTGCTCCGAGCCATTTGAACCATCTTTCACCTATTAGCATTCCCTTCTTCGGTTAGTTCGGGCTTGTCAACTCAGCTCTAGATATTCATAAAACTGTTTCTCTTTTTTCCACATATTTTTAAAAAAATGTTTGTTATATGTGGAATCTATGTTCCCACAGTCAAATATGCTTCTACGGCTTTGCTTTCTGCTCTTGCCTCTCCTGCTTTGCCATTTTGCTCTTCCTTTCAGTAACATTTCTGTGATGCCTATATTCCCTTTTGCCCGATTCATTTGCTGCATCTTTTGTTTTCTCTCCTCATACATTTACTAAAAATTATCTTGTGTTTACCAAACATTTATTTTGGGCTCTGTTTTTCACTTAGTTACTCCTCTGCCGCCTTCTCTGTTTCACCTCTCCAAGTCACGCATTGATCGTCTATTGTATTTTTTACGCGTATTTCAGTAGCATAATGCGCCTATCAAAAACTCTACAACCTTTACTTATTTCCAGCGTGCTAGACGCTGACTGCAGCACAGTATGGTCGATTGGTAGATAAAATGTTGCACTGAGCCACACACACGCGCTATGTGGTCAGTGTTTACACGTAATTGATGTTGTCGTATGACTTATGCGGATGATTTGAAAATGGACTGTAAATATTCGAAACTAGTCATCAGTTAATAAAGACAAAGTTCTATGAAACTCTGACGGTATTTTTACAATTTTGTTGACTCAACAGTCTTGATTGTTCCAGTTCATCCTGATAATTCCCTACTTTCCTGCACTTTCTAAAGTTTTAATCAGCATTTCATAACTAATCAGTTATGGCCAGAGTCATCAACTGCTTCTGGAAATGTTTTACAATTTGAAAGTTACTTTCTAGATAGCTATCTAGCCACTATTTAATCTATTTGAAACCTTCTAGTGTCTCGATGTTTCTTCCTTTATACAACATTCTTTAATTTTGAATAAAGCCCTTTTGAGTGTTAAGCCACGTTATAATGAAATGCTAAAACAGCTGTAAAACCGACGTTTCGACCGCCAATAGTCCTTTTCAGTGCGATTGAACTACTGCTAAAAACCTAGAAACAAATTTATGTGGGAGCGCCTTTAAAAACAGCAGCGGAAAAATTCGTCGGCACTGATAATGCCTGTTATCTACGCTTTCATTCAAGAACGGATTAAAGCTGTGACGAGAGTGTATGACAGACATTTACTTTTACGACTCTTAAGATTAGAACTACGAACAGAGCGCGGGCAGAGCGAGCACAATACGATATGCTTTAAACTCTTGCTAAGTGGAACCACATGCGAGAGAATTATATTTGGGTTATTGTTATTTTTAGGATGTTCTGTAATGTTTGGAAATCAGTATATAGCCATTTACTTCTGCAGGTCACGTTGCTACATCGCTATAACGCGTTCTGGCAGACGAACTTTTTATGGACTGAGGCTGCCTTTTACTGGATATGCTTTTAGTAACGGAGGCATGAAGAGTTTTTGGGTGGCTCCGTTGTTAAAAGCATTTCCTAGGAAAGCCATAGAATTAATCCAACTCTCATGTTGGCAAGCTCAGTGGCGGTACTTATTTTGGGCATTGTCTTTCGCGTAGTTACTCCTCTGCCACCTTTCCTGTATCACCTCTCAAAGTCACGCATTCATCGTCTATTGTATTTTTTACGCCTATTTCAGTAGCAGTGGGTGGAGGAATACACATTGCCGGCCAGTGTGGCTGACCGGTTCTAGGCGCTTCAGTCTGGAACCGCGCGACCGCTACGGTCGCAGGTTCGAATCCTGCCTCGGGCATGGATGTGTGTGATGTCCTTAGGTTAGTTAGGTTTAAGTAGTTCTAAGTCCTTGATGATCATCTTATATCCTCCTCTCAAGACACTGTCCTTTCCGTTCAACTGCTCTTCCAAGTCCTTTGCTGTCTCTGACAGAATTACAACGTCATCGGCGAACCTCAAAGTTTTTATTTCTTCTCCATGGATTTTAATACCTACTCCGAATTTTTTTTTTGGTTCCTTTACTGCTTGCTCAATATATGGATTGAATAACATCGGGGATAGGCTACAACCCTGTCTCACTCCCTTCCCAACCACTGCTTCTGTTTCATACTCCTCGACTCTTATAACTGTCATCTGCTTTCTGTACAAATTGTGTGTTGCTGATAATGCCTGAGAAATCGTTTACAATGGAAACATTAGAGGTCCTATTACTCTTCCTTCGGGCACATCCGAAGTTACTTTTGTTTGTTTGGAACATCAATATGAGGCACTTGTTTCTGTTAGTCAGATACATCCCGCGAGCCAGTCACATTTTTGCAAAGATACTTCGTTTGATACTGTCGTGGGTAGTAGGCGACGATCTGAGTCTTCGCAAATCTAGGAAGGCGGTGTCTAACTGTTCACCTGCACCTATAGTTCGTAAAATGTCTAAGTTTACAAGGAGAGTATGTTGCAAAGAAAAATAAATTTCTGGCTGGCACAAGCGGCTCTGATATCTCTATCCCAGTTTGCGACTCGTACCTCGCCGTCCCTGTCTGAGTTTAAGATACCTTTAATTTTCCAGTAGTCCTCACTTGCAGCTTGCCCCGTGAACGATAGCTCGACGCTGTTTCACCAAGTTTCCTACGACAGTCGTCTTCACCCATCATCGTAACACCAACAGCCGTATTCACAAAAACGCTGTTGTCTGATACATTCACATGACCCTTGTGGATTACAGCTTGTCTGGTTTGTGTGCTGTGTCTTAATTCAGTACGACTGTGGTAACAAAATTCTACAATTTGTGATCAAATGTCTAATAATTCCCCCGAGATGTTGTTGTCTGTATTGGCTACTGATGATGCTTGATCATACTGTACGGGTGTCCTCGACATATCTTTATCCGTTTTTTTAAAACAGGTGACGATACCAACCAGGCTCCATTCTCAAATGGTGTTAGGATCCGACTGTTTGCTAACTGGCGCCTTCGTCCACAGCGGGCGTTCTGTATTGATTTGACCCACACCATTTCCTCGGTAACGCGAGAGATATCTGTCTGGCGAGGTGCGCGACTAATTGGATTGCCTCCTCGTCGAAATACGACCCCACCCAGTCCTGCTAATCGACCCGAGCAACTTTTAACAGATATTTATTCTCACACGTATGCAAGCTACACTAACTATCCGCTTCCGTAATGTGTATTTGTTTTACACACAATATAAATGGCAAAGGTTGCGTACATGACTAAACGTTTTAATCTGTAACGTGTGGTTGTGAATTCTTCTATATCTCGTAAAGAGAACAGGAGTGTAACTCACAATATGATTTCTAGTCGAAGTTGGTTTTTAACGTTCCTTCAACATTACAGATGGTCCTCTAGTTCAGCTGGTTAAGAATGGAGGTGGGAATGGTTTGCATCTTAATTTAAGGTAATTGTCTCAAGTGAGACAGGGAAACCGCAGGAAACTGAATCAGGAAGGCCGGACGGTAATTAAATCGCTCTTCCTTCTAAATGCGATTCCAGCGTCTTAACCACAATCATCACTCGACGAAATATCGGCAGTTTCGACAAAGAAGGACGAACTTTCTAATCTGTGAAGCAATTTCAATCGAAAAAGTCAGGTATCAGTGCAACTTTTTTCGCAGAAATCACTGTACACATATATACGTTTTGATTTTTGAGATATAATATCGTACATTATAAATGCTATTCCTAATATCATTAGCATCGCTGCGCTTAGCGTTTTCAAGTCGTGAGCCATATAGGTCACATAAGCCCTTACCAAGGAGAGACACGGTAACGATCAAAATAAGGAAAACTTATTTATGAATCTGATATCTTTATATGCAATTTTAAGGTACACTCAACAGAAAAAAAAGAAAAGAAAACTGGGCCACTGTAGACGAAACAGTATAAGAATCGTACTGTTTAGCAATAGCAGCATAAAAACCAGGCTAGGGCGTGACGTCAGACAGAGGAAGCGGGTCATTGATTGAGGTATTGCGACACAGATTGTGGACCTTACTGAATGTTCGAATCGAAGAGACAGGATCTGGATACGAACAAATATGAGGCACAGAGGCGATACAAGTTTTAAGAATGCGGTTATAATAGCTCACTATCTTCCGTTCAGGCTTATTAGACAATTTTTACAAATTAATTTTTTCTCCGTAATCTCTGATATTCGTCTGTTGCAAGTTCAAATGATAACTCCGTACGTTTTGGAATGAAGATAAAAGCCACAAAATTATCTTTGACGAGCATATGGACTCAAGTGTTCAAAGAGGCTGCTCTGACGTCTGTGTCTCGTGGCGTAATGATTAGACTAGTGAAGTAGTAATCTGAAAGTACAGAATTCAAAGCTACATGTTCCCGTTTTCTTATGGCTTGTAGGAATTTACTAAAATGAAAAAGATGAAGAAATTTCGGACAATGTTTACCCAAATTATGACTGTTGGATCTTCCTTGCTTTGAACATGGTATTGAGAATTTTTTCTTTGTTCAGATTTCTGATGACATTGCAGTATTTTAGTTTGATGTTGAGTGGAGTCAGCAGCGATGTATGTTTCAGACTCAGTGGGAGGAATTTGGAACTTAAGGTAATGTAGCGAACGATATGGTGCCTTATGTCAGAGAAAATATTCAACCACAAAGGCAACTTTTGGAAAGCTGTACTCAAAAGATAGAAACTAAAATGAAACCAATACTATTCAGCGTAAGAAATATTAAAAATTTGTACAGCTAAACCTAACAGTCATTACCCCTAACTGTTTAGAAGCAGTGATTACATTGCCCCAATAAGTTAACGATAAAATACTTCGATCAACGGCGAACGAGTAAGGATGTTACGAGTACTTGAGCGCCTATAAACAGTCATTAAAGCTCTAATGAAGCGGCAATTTTATCAAATTAGTAACATAACGTTACCGGATCTCCTACTTGTCTGAAAATATTAACCGAAATATACGAATATTGTTACGGATTTCTAGAAATAAATTATGCCCACAATTCAAAGCCTTACAGAGGAGTTGAACTCAGATATTCGCACCTCAATTAACGACGTAAGTCCAATTAATGGACTTTTAGTTCGGTATAGTTCGTTAAACACAAACAAAACATCATGGTAACAGAACGAAAACAGTAAAAATCGTGAATCGTTGAGTCTCCATGTCGCTGGTCGAGTAAAGCAAAACTTATTTCACGATACACCATTATTTACCTACAAATTTCGTCCGTAACGTTCGCCGAACTATTGTTTCACTTTCCATTCCCACAAGTAAAATGCCTGAATATGATCCAGTGCAACGTCGATGTTTTGAAATGCAGTTCCACAAATCCCTCTATGGCAAAAAAGTTCCCAATTTATTCACGTGATTTGTAGTACCATTCAAGCTTGCATCATATACGGTTGATGTCTAGGACGCGAATTCTGGAACACTGTAAGTTGTGTGGATGGCCCTGCGATTATTTACAAACAATTTAAGAACAGACTAACTGGCCCTAAAAGAAAAAAAAAACGAGAAGGGGAAGTGAGTAAGAAGATGGTGAGATGAGCCAATCATGTGATGAACCATCATGGCAACAATAGCACGGGACACAAAGCAATGAGGAAAATTGGGGGAGGCCTTTGAATAATCGCTAATTGCTAGTAATAAAGATGACACGTAGATCTAGACAAACAAAAGAAGACACCCACAGATGTTGTCACTCACATCTCGGATTAAACTCGAACCGGTTACCTCCTATTAAATGTAATACGTTCTTGGTGCTGATAGTGGATAGACGACTGTAACTGGGGTGTTGTCAAAGGTGTTTATGACTTATGTCAGACGCAGCATATTGATTTGATATTTATCTCTCTTGTCATGCTGATGATGTCGAAGGTATTTAAAGCAGTTTTTTTCGACCACACGACCTGTCCTCCAATGTGAGCCTAGCTGCAGTCGCACAGAGCACCTGAAATATGAAGATAAATTGGGTTGCCGTCCAAGCGTGTCCCATGTCTAGCAAATTTGTGAGGTTTCAGGTATACTGGATCCATATGAAAGCGATTAAGTAGCAGTAGCATTTGTAAAAGGCGGAACAAGTTCATCTCAAGGATGAGTATGGGAATAGAGGTTGCCTATGTATTGGGAACTGCGGATTAAATACCCACCTGTGCGATAGTTGGAAACAGCAAATTTCAAGAGTGCATACCTACATTCGAGCTGTGTACCAAATAAATTTATGGTCTCCAGGACAAACCAACAACATTTTTCTATTTTCTTTTGTGTAGGAATTCGACTTTGGACACACACGTGTTACAACGGTTCATATCTTCGAAAGTAGCATTAGACAATTAGACCAAACAATCATTCACTCTGTTTTATCATCATTGTTATTATTCACTGAGCACGCAAAAAGACAATACAAAACTACGAAAATCATAGTGTCTTGGAATATCTCCTTCTTACCATCTTAGTTCCATCTGCAACAGAAGGTCTCTCAAACAGACTTTTCCTCTTTATTTAGACATATACGTCTTAAAGAAACTGGCCTGCGATATATGTCTGTTGTAGCCGCAAACTACTGGCATTTAGCTACTTCACAGTGCGGCTAACAATTATTTGTTAAAATTCAAGCAAGTTTCTTAAGAACTAGTTCACAAATGCTTATTCAGGCACACACACAGAAACACATAGGCGAGCACAAAGTCAAGAGAAAATCGTCAATTCTCCGACTCCATGATCTCCGAAAAAGCATTCGTGTCTTGGCCCACTCGACCTCCAGAAGGAGGAGTGGCAGTGGTTCAAGGGCAGACCTAAAGCACCAAGAATTTGTGAATAGATCTTCCTTAGTCTGACAAGTACTGCCCCTTTTGACAGAAATACGTTTACTTCCTCCTCAGCCATCGGCATAAGAACTGCAAGCCGAAATCACATCGCGGACAGTCAGTCGCAATTGCCCAATGAGAGAATTCAGTTCGAGACAGAATCGTCGCCCCGATTGAAAAAAGCAGGTTTACAGCTAGAGACGCTGGCAGGAGGTATGGTGTTCCAACTGCTACTGCGGACAGACATTGGAAGAATATTGTTGCAAAAAGGCACCAACATCAGAGTTCCTACCTCAGGCTGGAAGACTTACGAACTCACCAGGACAGAGAGCTTGTGCGTTAGAGCCGACAGTTTCCTTTCCTAAACACGAAGCAGTTGCGGCGAGAGACCAACATCCTCGGCTGCATTGTCACAGTTCGGTGGAGGCTGAGGGCAAACTGGACTACACACATACACACAAAGAGCTTCTGTGAAACAAGGACTCAGAGAGGAAAATGTTTCATACCAGCTGACAATCATGGAACTCCATCTGAACGCGATGTGGGAAAACGTCATTTTCACTGACGATATGGCATTTTCCACGTGCAACGATGGTCCAAGAGTGATTTAGAGGCCGCGAGGGACAAGGCACCGCGAAGAATATGCAGCGGCTACAGAGAGAAGTGGACGGCTATCGATTTCCTGCTGGGGCTGGATTTCTGCGAGAGAAGCAGCAGTACTTCGCAGAATTGACGGTATTCTTGATAGAAGGCAATACGCCCAGATAGTGAAGAATGTGATGCTTCCTTCAGTACGAATGCTATACACTGAAGAAAAAAAATGAAATGTGTGTATGGCGTTATTTTCCAAGAGACCCCTACTTCGGCCTCCTGGTGCAAGTCTTTTGATTGATTCGACATCATTTCGTCGACTTGTGCGTCGATGATGAGAGCAAACAACAAACCTACACATACACTCACCCCCCCCCCCCCCCCCCACACACACACACAGTCCCGAGCGAAAAGAATCCTCGATGCGGGCGTGAATCGAATTCGAGTTCCGATGATCGAGAGCCAGGAATGCTAACCATTAGACCGCCAACTGCTCACACACTTAAGGAGATCTCACTTTACACGAAGATCATTCTCCTGTGCACAATTCAGCAGCAGCTAACATGGGCGTCAACGTCAGAGACTGATTGACACAGACAGCTGAAATGAATCAAACGGTTCTTTTCAGAGTATTCTGATGCAATAGCTCCATACTTAACAATCATATGCAACCACCCTCTAGACGAAAAATGTGTACCCAAAGACCAGAAAGTTGCACAGGTGACACCAATATTCAACAAAGGTAGTAGACGTAACCCACTAAATTACAGGCCCATATCATCAACGTCGATATACAGCAGGATTTTGGAACATTTATTGTGTTCGAACATTTTGAATTACCTCGAAGAGAATGGTCCATTTACACACAGTCAACACGGATTTAGAAAACATCGTTCTTATGAAACCCAACTAGCTGTTTGCACACACGAAGTGTGGAGTGCTACTGACAAGGGATTTCAAATTGATTCTGTATTTCTAGATTTCAAGAAGGCTTTTGACGCTGTACCACACAACCGGCTTGTAGTGAAATTGCGTGCTTGTGGAAGACCGTCTCAGTTATGTGACAGGATTCGTGATTTCCTGTCAGAAGGTCACAGTTCGTAGAAATTGACGGGAAGTCGTCGAGTGAAAAAGAAGTAATTTCTGGCGTTCGCCAAGGTAGTGTTGCAGACCTTCTGTTGTTCCTTATCTATATAAACGATTTAGAAGACAATCTGAATAGCCGTCTTAGGTTGTTAGCAGATGACTCTGTCCTTTATCATCTTGTAAAGTGAACAGAAGATCAAAACAAATTGTAATACTATTTAGAAAAGATATCTACATGGTACGAAAATTGGCAAATGACCCTAAATAATGAAAAGTGTGAGGTCGTCCGCATGAGTGATAAAAGGAAACCGTTAAACTTCGGTTACGCGACAAGTAAGTCAAATCTAAAGTCCGTAAATTCAACTAAATACCTAGGAAGTACAATTACGAACAACTTAAATTGGAAGGAACACATAGAAAATGTTGTGGGGAAGGCAAACCAAAGACTGCGTTTTGCTGGCAGAATACTTAGAAAACCTAACAGATCTACTAAAGAGACTGCCTACGCTAAGCTTGTCCGTCCTCTTTTAGAGTACTGCTGCGCGGTCTGGGATCCTTACCAGACAGGATTAACGGAGTTCATCGAGAAAGTTCAAAGAAGAGCAGCACACTTTGTATTATCGCGAAATAGGGGAGAGAGTGTCACTGACAAGGTATAGGATTTGGGGTGAACATCATTACAACAAAGGTATTTTCGTTGCGACGGAATCTTCTCACGAAATTTCAACCATCAACTTTCTCCTCCGAATGTGAAAATATTTTGTTGACGCCGAACTACATAGGGAGAAACGATCATATTAATAAAATAAGGGAAATCAGAGTTCTCACGGAAAGCTATAGGTGTACGCTTTCCCGCGCGCTGTTCGAGACTGGAATAATAGTGAATTATTGTGAAGGTCGTTCTGCAAGGCACTGAAGTGTGATTTGCAGAGTATCCATGTATATGTAGATGTAGTTGTAGAAATGAGAGCCTATGGACTGACAAGTATTGAACTCGAAATACAAGAGACAATGAAAAATTTCCATGAGAAGGCCGTACGAGCCAGAATCGGTATGCCAATCAGGCAAAATCATCCCACCGACGCACTAGGCTGAAGATACCCGTATGGTAAAACACCGTGTCCTGCTGCACATCCTCGTCCGACAGCAACCGCCTAACTTTCAAGGCCTTTTTTATGGGACCTAAGCTGTGATAATCACAGGGGGAGAGATTAGGACTATAGGGCTGGTACCTAGTGCCCCCCACTTGACTTGGTGTAACTTCTGCGTTACGAGATGCGGACGTGCGTTACTTTGAAGCAGTAGCACCCCTTTGTGGCAGTCGGTTTCCAACAGACATGCTACCCCATACAAATTCTTCATCCACCGAAGGATGTCTGCCGGTTTTTGTCCTTCGACAAACAATGAAAGACTAACAACACGTAAGACCTGTTTGGACGCATTTGGTAATAAAGTTAACGTTTCTGCATTTACCGTACACATGTCGGAAAGACAAGAATGCGACACTAATCCCTTGATTACACGTCGGTGCTTATATACCCGTATCACAGTCGCGCTACGTAGCGTATATGCTGCAGTAACGCCCTCAAACAGAAACTCTTTGATCACCCCATATAATAAAATATGAGATACTTTTCCTTTAAGTTACATTTTAATTGAAATAAATTTATTTTAAATATGTTTTTTTAATTAAATTTCTCTTTCATTTCCTCTGTGGCTGTACAATTAAAAAGAAATAAATTATGAGGGACGTTTTAAGGCTATTTTCGTTATTTCAAGCCGCGCGGGATTACCCGAGCGGTCTGGGCACTGCAGTCATGGACTGTGCGGCTGGTCCTGGCGGAGGTTCGAGTCCTCCCTCGGGCATGGGTGTGTGTGTTTGTCCTTAGGATAATTTAGGTTAAGTAGTGTGTAAGCGTAGGGACTGATGACCTTAGCAGTTAAGTCCCATAAAATTTCACACACATTTGAACATTTTGAACATTTTTTCGTTATTTCAAATTCGTCTCTCTGATGGCTTGTACGAGGGTGAGTCAAATGAAAACCTTAAATATTTTTTTAAATATTATTTATTGTGCAGAAGTGGTACAAAGCTGTATCACTTTTCAACATAATCTTCCCCACGCTCAATGCAAGTTCACCAGTGCTTACAAAGTGCATAAATTCCTACAAAAAAAAATTCTTTTGGTAGTCCGCGCAACCACTCCTGCACCGCGTGACGTAACTCTTCATCAGAACGGAACTTCTTTCCTCCGATTGCGTCTTTGAGTGGTCCAAACATATGTAAATCACTTGGGGCAAGGTCTGGTGAGTATGGTGGATAAGGAAGACACTCAAAATGCAGGTCTGTGATTGTTGCAACTGTTGTACGGGCAGTGTGGGGCCTTGCATTGTCATGTTGCTAAAGGACACCTGCTGACAGCAATCCACGTCGCTTTGATTTGATTGCAGGCCGCAGATGATATTTTAAGAGATCTGTGTACGAGGCACTGGTGACAGTAGTCTCTTTAGGCATGTAATGCTCCAAAATGACGCCTTTTTCGTCCCATCCCTGCTGATGGTTCTGTTCGAAACTTCTTTGGTTTTGGTGATGAGGAATGGCGCCATTCCTTGCTCGCTCTCTTCGTTTCCGGTTGGTGGAAGTGAACCCAGGTTTCTTCCCCAGTAACGATTCTTGCACCTTCTCATTCAAAGCGCCGAAGAAGTTCTTCACAAGCATCAACACGTCGTTCTCTCATTTCAGGAGTCAGCTGCCGTGGCACCCATCTTGCAGACACTTTGTGAAACTGGAGCACATCATGCACAATGTGGTGTGCTGACCCACGATTAATCTGTAAACGTGCTGCAATGTCATTCAGTATCACTCGGTGGTTTTCCTTCACTATGGCTTCAATAGCTGCAATGTTCTGTGGAGTCACAACTCGTTGTGTCTGACCTGGACGAGGAGCATCTTCCACTGAAGTCACACCATTTGCGAACTTCCTACTCCATTCGTAGACTTGCTGCTGTGACAAACATGCATCACCGTACTGAACCTTCCTTCATCGATGAATTTCAATACGTTTCACGCCTTCACTACGGAAAAACCGAATAACGGAATGCTGTTCTTCCCTGGTGCAAGCCGCAAGGGGGGCGGCCATCTTTATACAGATACTGCGACGGTATGTGTGCGTCTGCACTATGTTGCCACCTACAGGCCGTTCTGCACGCTGTTTGTAGCACGCTTACCAACTTACAGGATAACGGCGCGAAATTTCGATTTGTTATTACAAATTTAAGGTTTTCATTTGGTTCACCCTCGTATTACTACCTCCTGCGTACACCCAAAAATAAGTAAAATATTTCTTCTAATATTTATTAACTTTTAATTTCCCCTCCCATCTCTTTGTCTTACTCTAAGGAACTGCGGGTTGACAGGCTGGATGCCTCCGTTTGTGTACAGCCATTAATGATGGGAATCCACTTTTGTCTGCTGTTCTGGACTTGATGTTACGGTTCCCCGTGACGTCGTGAGGTCTTTTCTGATGGGGGCTAGACCATCGTAAAGGCATGTGGGTGCGGCGGGATGCAAAAAAAACTGTACGTACAGCGGGGTTAACGAAACTACATGGGTCTCAATAATTTCAGGGACCGCTGGGAACTCGTGGAATCGATGAGTCACTTGTTGCCCGTCGTAGGTGAAAGAAGAGAGGACCTAGCGACCATATGGACGCAGATTTATTTCGGTAGTATACGAATTTATTCAAATTGACACTTGGGATTCATAAGGATTAGTGAAGCTCATTTCGTGTATGAAAAGACTACAAGAATAAGGTACGCTTCTGTATGTGGGCGTTGAGTTTCATCACCAATATCCAAGTGTTGTGATCTAGTGCAGAAGCGCTTGACTTGACGGTGGGTGCTTCCGGGGACCAGCGGTTTTGTTCTTCAAAGTATAGCGTGTGGAAACAGCAGAAGATGTTGTAACTAGGAGAAGGGCAGCCTTGTAGAGCAAATAACTAGCTATGGGAGTTAATGGCCGTTATGTGGCTCGTTACACTGGGCATCAAAGACCGTATTATTTTGTTTGATTTGCTTTTTTGGCCTGATGAATTTTCTGATGACATTGCAGGATGCTAGTTGGGAGTTCAGCGATTTATGTTTGAGATTCATTTTACGATTTTCCAATGACACTTCCATATTTGTCTGTGCAGACGTCACCTGGGATATCGCTAGTTTTCATGCCTACTGGCCGTACTGATTTTGCGCTAGTTGTCTACCCGAAAGTTTTCAGTTAAAAAAGAGATGGTGAG
Organism: Schistocerca cancellata; assembly: GCF_023864275.1. Classification (NCBI taxonomy): domain Eukaryota; kingdom Metazoa; phylum Arthropoda; class Insecta; order Orthoptera; family Acrididae; genus Schistocerca; species Schistocerca cancellata. The sequence continues at coordinate 369,004,297 of NC_064629.1, forward strand.
GTGCTTCTGCAGACAAGTAAATGTGCTCAAGGCATTATTAAACCCATGCAGTAGACTGCAGGCTTTATGACTCGTTTTGGACATGTTGAACACTTCAAGGATTGAGATCAAACAATGGGCGCCACCTTATTTCCCAAATTGTTTCGTAACATAGCAGTCTGTTCTAGCAATTGCTGCTCGATGATTCTCGTATAAATACTGTGATGACCTAGAGAAGTTAATATCAAATTATCAGACCATATCTTAGGGAAAAAACTGCACTAGCTGCGAGGCATTACTTTGCAAATGCACCCCATGTTCAACTAGATAAACCTCTTTTTGCTATTTCCGTCTCTTTCTGTCATAAGCGTACTGCAAGCTGAACAGTTTATTCATAAGAACATTTTCGCTTTTATGAACATAGCATCAACAATGACTGTTTGGTAAGTAATTTGCGTTCTTCTGATTATTATGGACAGAAAGCCAGTTTTGCTTCAGAATGACACATTAAAGACTGTGTTGTCAACGTATTGTGTGCCTTTTTACACTCACTACTTTAATTTCTGTATTGCCTCTTTCGGTAACTTCGCAAACAGCGCTTTGTTTCTCTGAATAGTTCATTCGACTGATTTGAGGCTTTATATTACTTCTACTTTACGGAATTTCTCTGTGGATGTTCGAGTTTTGCAACCAATGTTCTGTTATTGTTTTCTTATTTGCGTTCCTCCGTTTTGGGGGTAATGCCAATGACAGTGTTCTCAATAAATATCCTTTTTAAGTCGATAAAGGCCCAAATCTGTATTAAGTACGCAAAATACTTATGCTACAACAACCGTAGACGCCCCAGAAAAGTTAATCGTCTGGTAAATGAGCATTTTAGTTAACAGTACGCTTAAGAAACAAAACAACAATAATAATTGTAACAGCTATTGATTTGTGGTTTTCAGCTTGCAGTCAGTCCATCTTAATGTTATTAGTATCTACTGCCGGCCGGAGTGGCCGAGCGGTTCTAGGCGCTGCAGTCTGGAACCGTGCGACCGCTGCGGTCGCAGGTTCGAATCCTGCCTCGGGCAAGGATGTGTGTGATGTCCTTAGGTCAGTTAGGTTTGCGTAATTCTAAGTTCTAGGGGACTGATGACCTCAGAAGTTAAGTCCCATAGTGCTCTGAACCAGTATCTACTTTCTAGACCCTAAGCCTAGCTACAGAGATGAGAGTAAACGTCATTTGTTAATACTGTTGATATTTCAGCCATGGGTCATCTCTGCAGTGCATCTTTGATACACGAGCTTCATTCTGTACTTCCAAGCCCTCTCGGGGAAACACCGGCTGTGGCTAGTACAATTGGCAACATCGCATAATATGTTTCGAAAATTTATGTTCGGCAAGTTGCTTCCTGGAATGGCGCGGAGTTATCTTACTAAATTCACTAGCTATTTTCTTGTCAGTTGCATTAAATAATCTGAGTGATTTTCACGTAAGGTGTAACATCGTGTTATCGGATTTATGGTACTGAGTTCAGGAAGGTCATTCCACGAAGAAAATAGAACTGCTTTCGTCCGTTACGCCGCAAATTAACTATGTTAGCTACAACTAAAGCAACGTCAGACGATAGAGCAAAGGATTGGCTCGGTAGCGTAGTGGTGATGTGATAGCTGTTTAAAAAAAAGAATATATTATTAGCTATGGTTCAAAATGGCTCTGAGCACTATGGGACTTAACTTCTGAGGTCATCAGGCCCCTAGACTTAGAACTACTTAAACCTAACCAACCTGAGGACATCACACACACCCATGCCCGGGGCAGGATTCGAACCTGCGACCGTAGCAGCACCGCGGTTCCGGACTGAAGCCCCTAGAACCGCTCGGCCACAGCGGCCGGCATTCCTGAATCACACAAATGTTAATACCAGCATTTTTCTGCTTTTTAAATTTAAATTTTTTTGTGAATAAGTAATCTGATTAAATGCTCAGTGGCACTGAAATGTCGTTAAGTAGGTAGACAACTTAGTTTCGTCTGTAGCAGACTGAGACCTTGTGTGGTAGAGACAAACAACCCCCGGCATGTGGATGGAAGGTAAATTATGTTCTTGTATGTAATCTAAAGTTGTGTTATGTAAATAACGTCCTCTATTTCAGCTAAAACCTGAGACGGAGAGACATAGCTGATATGCTTAACGCCAAATAAACAAAATCGTTTCGTTTGACCTCATGTCTCAAACCAGTTAAAACGCTTGGAGGCAATTGTAAAAGTAGAATATTGCCTTTAATATCTGTCTCGTCACACTGTTGCTCATTGGCTATTGCTTAACTGAAAAATTATGGGTCGCATAAATATAAGGGAAAGACAAATATACCTCGGAACTAGCAACCCTACAGTTGGAATCGCCAAGCAAGTACTTGATAAAGTCGTTAAGAAAGCGAAAGATGCTAAGGCAACGTTCTCAGACGATATGAGAACGACATAGATTAAACATTTAGCTACAAAGGAAATTCATTGCCTCTACTAATTTTTCTATGCTTATTGGCGCATAAGTGATGGAAGAGCCCCTAACGTGCGTCATAGACGGTTTTTTACTTTCCCAACGCGTGATCGTGGCGACGAGCATCAACGCAGTACCGGTGCGGCAAGATCTGCCGACTCACTACACAAGGCAATTATGCCGTTACGGAAAAAATTGGCCAGCAGACCAGATCAACTCCCAGCACTTCGGTATTACCAAAACGTTTAGTCGAGGGTTACAAGCGAGACGAGAATAAAAACAGTACCACACATATGCCACTATCAGCTCTGTAGCGACCACATTACATTACGGTAAGTTCCAAATTCCTCCCACTGAACCGAAACATGCATCACTACCAGTCTTCACTTCTGTCCGCTTAACTCTAAAGCGCCAATTGGACGTAATTTGGCACGATGTCCCTCAGGAAGACATCGACAATTCTGTCAATCAATACCAAGCCGAATAACTGTTAACATAAGGTCTTACATTCTCGGTTTACCCGCAACATAGATAGTGAGTTCCTCTAAGCGCAACTTTTATAGTCTCTGTGGCTCATATTCGTTGGTATCCCAGGTGCTGCCGCAGCGATTCAAATATTCAGTCAGGTTCACAATCTTTGTCGTAATGTAAGCAATTCTTAGCACATAGGGCATAGGTGAATACAGAGTGAGCGTCGGATATCTCACAATTCCTCGGTCAATGACCCACTTCCTCTGTCTGACGTCACAACCGCCCCAGTTTTTATGCTGCTGTTGCCAAACGGTCCGATTTTTCTACCATTTTGTCTCCAGTGGTACATTTTTTGCTGTTGAGTGTACATACGAATGTCTGTTATTCGATACATGAATAAATAAATAGTCCGCCTCTCCATCATCACCTTCATCAAGTATTCGACGTGCGCTGTTGGATACAGCCCTGCTCTAGACTATCTGATCTTGAGTGACATGCATCTATACCCTCCATGCATGTTTTTAATGATAGGGATCCACCTTTTATTTGGTCTTTTTGCTGTCTTTGTCGACCGCACTCGGCGCGCTGAGTGCAGATCACATCTCTGCAGAAGAAGATATGCAACGGTTGCCCAGAAAGTAATGCACCCCATTTTTTTTTCCTCAGCCGAAAACAATGCTACGAATGCGACACTTGTAGCAGTGACTTTTGTAAAATATCTGGGAGTATGCGTGCGGAACGATTTGAAGTGGAATGATCATATAAAATTAATTGTTGTTAAGGCGGGTACCAGGTTGATATTCATTGGGAGAGTCCTTAGATAATGTAGTCCATCAACAAAGGAGGTGGTTTACAAAACACTCGTTCGACCTATACTTGAGTATTGCTCATCAGTGTGGGATCCTTACCAGATCGGGTTGACGGAGGAGATAGTGAAGATCCAAAGAAGAGCGGCGCGTTTCGTCGCAGGGTTATTTGGTAAGCGTGATAGCGTTACGGAGAGCCGGCCGCGGTGGTCTCGCGGTTCTAGGCGCTCAGTTCAGAGCCGCGCGACTGCTACGGTCGCAGGTTCGAATCCTGCCTCGGGCATGGATGTGTGTGATGTCCTTAGGTTAGTTAGGTTTAATTAGTTCTAAGTTCTAGGGGAATGATGACCACAGATGTTAAGTCCCATAGTGCACAGAGCTGTTTGAACCATTTTTTTCGTTACGGAGATGTTTAGCAAACTCAAGTGGCAGACTCTGCAAGAGAGGCGCTCTGCATCGCGGTGTAGCTTGCTGTCCAGGTTTCGAGAGGGTGCGTTTCTGGATGAGGTATCGAATATATTGCTTCCCCCTACTTATACCTCCCGAGGAGATCACGAATGTAAAATTAGAGAGATTAGAGCGCGCACGGAGGCTTTCCGGCAGTCGTTCTTCCCGTGAACCGTACGCGATTGGAACAGGAAAGGGGGGTAAAGATAGTGGCACGTAAAGTGCCCTCCACCACACACTGTTGGATGGCTTGCGGAGTATAAATGTAGATATAGATGTAGATACGTTACGTATGTATTATTTTAAGTCTCCTGACTGAGCGCGTCAAGTTTCCGTCACTTCCGACAGATAGCGTAGCTGCAGGACAGTTTCAAAATGGCGTCTGTAGGTGATGTACGTAGCAAGCAACGTGCCGTCATTCAGTTTCTCACTGCAGAGAAAAAAACTGTTGGGAATATTCACAAACGCTTGTGCAAAGTCTATGGAGCACGGAGGGCGAGGTCATCAGAAGTGGGTTTGGCAGAGCTCCACGATTTGCAGCGGTCGGGGAGACCATCCACAGCTTTCACACCTGACATGTTGCAGCGAGCTGATGTCATTCGTTTAAAGAATGCCATTCGTGTAAGACATTTTGAGAACGATGAGGAGGTGATTCACACAGTGAAGGACAAGGAGTGGTACCGACAGGGCGTACACGCCCCTGTTTCACGCTGGAGACTGACCCTAGAATGGGATGGAGATTACGTGGAAAAATTGGGTGTGTAGATAAAACACCATTCTTTTGTGTGTGTAATTCTCATTATGTTCAATAAAGAACTTTGAAGAAAAAAGTGCGTGCATTACTTCCTGCGCAACCCTTGTATTTAAGCAGCGCGCTATCGCGAGCCTAACTCTCAGCAGGGCTCGTCTCCTCCTATGGGTGGCGCTACGGACACCACCAGAGGACGCCCTCTTCGCTTTGACTCACTGCACGCAAATGTAACTGAAGAAGCCGTACATTGTGCTCTATCCAGATCTTGGAATACTGTCAGTGAGAATAGAAGGACATAGCACGACGCTGCTACCCGGTCCTGTCACATTTATATGACCACTGCCTATGTTTGACTTCAACGTCCAATCTCCACACACAGACAGCAGGCGGCAACAGTAGCAGTGGAGGGTGTATAAAGCGTGTCAAGGGAGGGGGTGGGGATGCGGGTGACAATGGAGTCGTTGTTGGAACGCGGAAACGGAGCGATTTATCTGACGTCCAAAGGGACATGCTTGTTGGGTTTTGGACCAAGGGTGCAAGCATTTCCGAAATGGCTGAGTTTGTAAACTGTTAGCGTGCTGCCGTGGTTAAAGAATGTTGTGCATTGCAAAATGACTCTATCCAAAATGGGCGCCGAGGCAAATGTGCTGCATAATTGAAGACATAAAGTCTGTAAATGAGTCCACGATCATGTTATGGCACTTTATTTGTAAAGTCCATCTTGATCACGCAAATTTTACAGTTCACAATTAACGGTTTCGGCTACTGCCATCTTCAGATCTGTTACAAGTAGAAAAACAGTGGTGTAATCAACAAAGTTTAACTGTCTGAAGCAAAATCTGTAACAGGCCTAGCAATACACAAGAAAAATTAAAAATATTTAAAATATTAATAGCCATGCATACCAGTCCTACACGCCATAAAATATTCGGATGTAGGTATCAACGTCAAAATTACAGCTACGTGGTAAGTGCTGGTGTTGGACTGGATGCGTCCATTATTTATAGAAATAACTGAGGCCGGCAGACGGAACTATAGCTAGGGTACATGAGTAACCAGTATTGCACATTAAATAGTTAAAGTGCAGTGTGCATAGTCATTAATTAAAATTACTTCATATGGCAAAATGAGCGTCTGATGATAAAACATGAACTGACATACAATATGTTGATTTAGATACATACTTAAAATCCACAAAAACGTGTAAAGAGTAACAATGAGAAGCTGCTAGCCTGGTAAAGTGAATAACACACAATTATGTAAAACCTAGAATATAAAATTTAAAAGTAACATCACATCCATACATTGAAACCTTTCAGCATGGCAAAACACACACAACCGTAAGTGTAAGATAATGAACATGACAGTGATTACTGATTAAAATCTCTATAGTCGATGACACAGTCGGAGCGGAACCTCAGTGGCGCCGCATCTCTACATGAAGTTCTTGTTTTCCTGTGGTGGAACTTGCGGATGAAGGCCGCTGGTCGCCGGCGCATACAACCGCACGCCTAGCTGCTGAGACGATCGACGCTGCTCAAATTAGTAGCTTTCTGAATACATGAAAATAAGCATTTAACTTAAACTCATTCTGTTCAATCAGCAGTAATTCCGGTTGCCGTTTTCCGTGTACATAAATTTCCTTTCTTGGAATAGGTTCACTAATAGTCGTTTTGGTGCCTTTTGTAGCACTTTCACTTTATTGCGGAAAGAACCAAAAGGACAATTACTGAACCTAGTCGTGTGTGTGAGACAGCTGCCAATTAAAAGAGACTGGTTGACATGCTCGTTTCTCCGTGTAACCAGAGTCCAAGATAATGGTTCAAATGGCTCTAAGCACTGTGGGACTTAACATCTGAGGTCATCAGTCCCCTAGGCTTAGAACTACGTGAAGGTAACTAACCTAAGGACATCACATACATCCATGCCCGAGGCAGGATTCGAACCTACGACCGTAGCAGCCGCGCGGCGTAGAACTGAAGCACCTAGAACGGCTCGGTTACAATAGCCGGCAGAGTCCAAGATAATGAGTCACGGAAACTGCCACAGTTATCTTGCAAGTACTATTGCAGCACTGCCAAGTGACTGGCACATACAGGGTGTTACAAAAAGGTACGGCCAAACTTTCAGGAAACATTCCTCACACACAAAGAAGAAAAATGTGTTATGTGGACATGTGTCCGGAAACGCTTACTTTCCATGTTAGAGCTCATTTTATTACTTCTCTTCAAATCACATTAATCATGGAATTGAAACACACAGCAACACAACGTACCAGCGTGACTTCAAACACTTTGTTACAGGAAATGTTCAAAATGTCCTCCGTTAGCGAGGATACATGCATCCACCCTCCATCGCATGGAATCCCTGATGCACTGATGCAGCCCTGGAGAATGGCGTATTGTATCACAGCCGTCCACAATACGAGCACGAAGAGTCTCTACATTTGGTTCCGGGGTTGCGTAGACAAGAGCTTTCAAATGCCCCCATAAATGAAAGTCAAGAGGGTTGAGGTCAGGAGAGCGTGGAGGCCATGTAATTGGTCCGCCTCGACCAATCCATCGGTCACCGAATCTGTTGTTGAGAAGCGTACGAACACTTCGACTGAAATGTGCAGGAGCTCCATCGTGCATGAACCACATGTTGTGTCGTACTTGTAAAGGCACATGTTCTAGCAGCACAGGTAGAGTATCCCGTATGAAATCATGATAACGTGCTCCATTGAGCGTAGGTGGACGAAACTAAAATGAGCTCTAACATGGAAATTAAGCGTTTCCGGACACATGTCCACATAACATCTTTTCCTTATTTGTGTGTGAGGAATGTTTCCTGAAAGTTTGGCCGTACCTTTTTGTAACACCCTGTATAAACACACTGCGGAATGATCGTGTATATTCTACATGGAGGGCTGAAGCACGGTGAAAACCCAAATCTACACTAAATTTTTCGCGTTCTGGAGCATGTAATAAGTCGCGATCTGAGACTACGCGTATGTGCCTCCGCAGCAGTCGCCTGGTTCATACACCCATCCTGAGTGCTGTTCATCGGTGACAAAGGCTCTAATTTGCACACCAGACCCGCAACTGGACGTCCACTGAGTGGCGACAGGTGGACTTTCCAGATGAAACATTGGACAGATGGCCGTTGGCGTGTACGGCATGAAACGTCTGAAAGCAAACACCGTGCAACGATCGCTAGAAGTGTCCAAGCCTGAGGAGGGAAAGTTATGATCTGGGAAATGTTTTCGTGACATTCCCTGGGTGACCTCATCATTCTGGAAGGCACAGTGGATCAACACATGTATGCAGAAGCACGTTAGAAGACAGCGTTTTCGCCTGTGAGTTGACAAAGCTTCACATAAGAAGCAATTTATTTCAAATTTCCTCTGTGCTCTCTAGTTTAAACTCATTGATTTTGTGCGTGTTTGTTTATTTACCAGATACAGTACCGCGAATTTACTGTGCAGTGCATAGTACCGTTGTTTGCATCGTGCCAAGAATTTGTTTTGTGTTTGCGGGCCACTGCAACAGCTACAGCCTTCAATCGACTGCTAGCTTTCGTTGCTGCAGCAGCGCGTTAGAGGACAACGTTTTCGTCTGTGAGTTGACACAGTTTCTCATAAGAAGCGACTTACGTTAAATTTCCTCTGTGCTCTTCAGTTTAAAATCGTTAATTTCGTGAATGTTTGTTTATTTATCAGGATCAGTTACAAGTTCATTAACTGTCTAGATTATGTTTCCGCCCTCATTAGTGTGGATAGGAACTGTGATTGCTGTGTTCAGATGCGAGCTGAATTGGTGACACTTCTCTCACAGCTCCAGGCGGTGTTGGATCCAGTCGCACAGCTTGAAGGTGCTGCCAATGGACACCACTGTGGGGGGCCCGGCATTGAGACGTCCACCACATCCTACGTGTCCCCCAATTGCTCCATCACTATGGCGGCCCCGGGTTCATCGTGCACTCAGGTTGACCCCTCACCTGTTGCCGAGTAGGAGCTCGTTCCAGGGTCGCAAGCAGCAAAAGACTTTCCGAAGGGTCTCCTCGGTTCGTGTCCGCTGCCGCGCCTGTATTCCACGTCCCACCTGCTCTCCATCTCTCCACTCTCCAACCCTCTCCCAAGGAGGCTTCCGCCAGCTCCCCCTCCCTGATGATGCCCTCCTCCCCTCCATCTACCCCTCCTACCAACTTTGATCCTCCCTCCTTCTTGCTGTGTTTGTTCCTATGGGCATCTTCTCTCCCTTCTCTCCCCCTTCCCTCCCTCCTCCCTTTCTCCCCACTCCTCCCCCGTGCTTCCCCTACCCCCATACCTCCATTCCTCCTACCATCTCCTCTGCCATTGGCATCTTTGCTCTCCCCTCTCCCTCCCCCCCTCTTTCTTCCCCTCTTGGCAGGTCCCCAGACTCTCACACGTTATGTGGACATTCGCGCGCCAGAGGTCATCGCCTAGTGTTTGTGTGTGGCGTCGTGTTCGTGCTCAAGTGTTCCAGTGTTTATTCGTGTGTGCTCCAACGTCCGCGTGTGCCATCTATCATCTCTATGCGTGTTCACGTGCCTGAACATTCTTATCTTGGTCTCTGCGCCCGTGAACGGCTCCGTGTGTTTTAATTTTGTATGTCTACGTCTGTATATCCACCCTGTCTGTTCTACAATTGTCTTCATTTGTGTCTTTAGCTTCATCTGTGGCCGAAGAGCGGCGTAATATGCCGCTGCTGGCCTACCTGTATCAGGTGTGAAAATAACAATAAAGGAAAAAACACCTCGGTTCGTCTGGCGAGCAGATTTTGGACGCTGTCTGTAGCTGACGAAGTCCCTGAGCCAGATGAAGTCGCTCACCCTGTTCCAGAAGAAGGTCTGAACATTCCCAGAGGGTTGGATTACTGGTAATCGGAAGCTTCAACGTCAAGGGCGCAGTGAGGCCCCTTAAGGATATGTCTGTCAAGGAGGGGAAGGAATCCAGACTGCACTCTGTGTGCATACCAGGAGAGGTCATTCCAAACGTGGAAAGGGTGTTTCCAGATGCTACGAAGGGCACAAGGTGTAGCTAGCTGCGGGTGGTGACTCATGTCGCTACCAACGATGCATGTCACTTTAGATCGCTAGAGAATATTTTTTGTTTTGCGGGGCTAGTGAAGTGATAGAGACCGCCAGACTTGCTTCTGAGATGAAGGCGGAACTCACCATCTGTAGCATCGTCGACAGAGCCGACTGTGGTCCTTTCGTACAGTGACGAGTGGAGGGTCTGAATCAGAGGCTCAGACTGTACTGCGACTGTGTAGGCTGCAGATTCCTCCATCGGGTGGAGGGTGTCCAGGTTCCACTTACTAGGTCAGGGGTACACTATACACAGCAAGTGGCTACGCGGGTAGCGAGGGCTGTGTGGAAGGGAATGAGCGGTTTTTTAGGTTAGCGAGTTTTGGGAAGCTACAGAAAGGGCGTCAGTCTAAAAGGGTGCAGGGCAAACAGGGGAACATAGACTTTACAACAATCGATATAATAGTTGTAAATTGACGTAGCTGTGTTGGGTAGGATCCCGCTAACAGAAAGCAATGAAGCTCCAATCGTTATAGGTACAGAAAACTGGCTAAAGCAGGAAGTAAGTGCATCCTAAATTTTTACAAAGAACCTAACCGTGTTCAGGAAGGATAAATTTAATACAGTTGGTGGTGGAGTGCTTATTGCTGTCAAAAGTAGTTTACGTTGTAGTGAAATTGAAGTAAATAGTTCCTGTGAGTTAGCATGGGTAGAGGTTATACTTGACAACAGGAATAAATTAATAATTGATTTATTTTACCAACACCGTAGCTCAGATGATATAGTTGCTGAACATTTCAAAGAAAACTTGAGTCTTATTTCAAATAGGTACACCACACATACAGCTATAGTTCGTGGTTATTTCAATCTGCCCTACGTATGTTGGCAAAAATACACGTTTAAAGCCGGCGGTACGCATAAAACGTCATCAAAAATTGTACTGAATGCTTTCTCAGACAATTATTTTGAACAATTAGTGCAAGAGCCCACTCGTTGTGTAAATGATTGCGAAAACATACTCGACCTGTTCAAACAAATTTCGGGCTTGCAGCCGGTCGTCGTTCAATACTTCGCACGATATTTCAACTGGGCACCTGCCAGTCATCTTCAGGTGAGCCGTCGCAGACTGGCGATAACGTCCTCCGCCCCGCAATATATAGCGTACTGTAACTATTCTGCGCATGCGTCGAAAACTTGATAGTTGAACCAACACTGCCCGCCGGCAGCGCCCTCGCTGGTGGAATAGCGGAACTCAGTCGCCCTCTGCGTTGCTGTTTGCCACGGCCGTCGACGCACTCTGTCGTCTTCGATTTGAGCAAATCGTGGAGATGATGGGATTCCATGCACTGTCCAGCTGGTAGCCGCTGTCACGGTTTAACAGATTTTCCGCCAGTCGTATTTCTACGGATTCTTTAATAATGGAGTCCCAGAAAGACGTTGCTGTGGACAAAATCATTGTTTTCTCATACTCCATTGAATGTCCAGTAGAAATACAATGTTCAGCAATAGCGGACTTGCTTGGCTGCAAAAGGCGGGTGTAACGTTGATGTTCAGTGCAGCGTTCTTTCACGGTGCGTGTGGTTTGACCTATGTAAGCCATACCACATTGGCACGGTATCTTGTAAATTCCGGCCTTTCGTAGTAACAGATTGTCCTTAACTGATCCCACAAGGTCCGCAATCTTCGATGGTGGGCGGAAAACCACTTTTACCTGAAATTTTCGGAGGATTCTTGCTATTTTAAACGAAGTGTTGCCAGCGAAAGGAAGAAAAGCTAAAGATTGTTCCGGCATGTTCTCCTCTTTATTCACTTCCTGCTTCTTAGTTTTAACTGTTAGTGCCCCGTTAATCTGCCGGATGGAATACCCATTTTTGCTGAATACTGTCTTTAGATGGGCGAGTTCTTGAGATAAGCTATCTAGATCTGAGACAGTATGAGCTCTATGAACAAGTGTTTTAAGCAAACTCATGGTTTGCGATGGATGATGGCAACTCGATGCTTGCAGGTACAAATCAGTATGAGTGGGTTTCCGGTAAACTGAATGCCCTAGAGAACCATCATTCTTCCTTCGAACCAGGACATCCAAGAAATGTAAACAACCAACAAGATTGTTATAGCGAGATTGAATACCGTAACATCCAAACCCACCAAAGGTAAACACGAACTACATCCTTTTAAAAACTCAGATAAAAAATTGCTTGACGCATTCCAAAGAGACATTCTCCACTCCTTCTAATTTGACTATCTACGCGTAGACCAGATGTGGTTTGAATTCAAAGAAATAGTATCGATGGCAGTTGAGATACATATACCAAATAAATTAATAAGAGATTGTACTGATCCCCCATTGTACACAAAACGGGTCAGTACATTGTTGCAAAAGCAACGAAAAAGCATGCCAAATTTAAAAGAACGCAAACTGCCGAAGACTGGCGAAGTTTTACGTAAGCTTGAAATTCAGCGTGAACTTCACTGCGAGATGATTTTAATAGTTTCCACAACGAAACTCTGTCTCGAAATATGGCAGAAAACCCAAAGAGTTTCTGGTTAGATGCAAAGTACACCAACGGCAAAACGCAGTCAATACCTTCACTACGCGATAACAACGGTGAAGTCACTGATGACAGTGCCACTAAAGCAGAGTTACTAAGCATAGTTTTCCAAAACTCCTTCACCGACGAAGACAAAGTAAATATTCCAGAATTAGAACCTAGACCAACTGCCAACACAAGTAACTTAGAAATAGATACAACGGTGTATCGAAGCAGCTTAAATCACTCAATAAAGGCAAGGCCTCCGGTCCAGATTGTATACCAGTTAGGTTTACTTCAGGGTATGCTGATGCAATAGCTCTATACTTAACAATCATACACAACCGCTCGCTCTTCGAAAGATCCGTACCTAAAGACTGAAAAGTTGCAAAGGTCACACAAATACCCAAGAAAGGAAATGGTGGTAATCCGCTCAATTACACACTCATATCACTAACGACGATTTTCAGTAGGATTTTGGAACATATACTGTGTTTGAACATTATGAATCACCTTGCACAAAACAATTTATTGACAGTTGCCGGCCGTGGTGGTCTCGCGGTTCTAGGCGCGCAGTCCGGAACCGTGCGGCTGCTGCGGTCGCAGGTTCGAATCCTGCCTCGGGCATGGATGTGTGTGATGTCCTTAGGTTAGTTAGGTTTAAGTAGTTCTAAGTTCTAGGGGACTGATGACCACAGCTGTTAAGTCCCATAGTGCTCAGAGCCATTTGACAAATAGTCAGCACGGATTCAGAAAATATCGTTCTTATGAGACACAATTAGCTCCTTTATTCTCGGGAAGTAATGAGTGCTATCAACGCGGATTGTGAAACTGATTTCATATTTTTAAATTTACAGAAGGCTTTTGACATCGTCCCTCACAAGTGGCTTCCAATTAAACTGCGTGACTGCAGAGTATCGCCTCAGTTATGCAACTGGATTCGTGTGTTCCTGTCAGAAGGGTTACAGTTCGTAGTAACTGGCGGAGAGTCATCGAGTAAAACACAAGTAATGTTTGGAGTTCCCCAAAGAATTGTTATAGGTCTTCTGCTGTTCCTGATCTACATGAACGATTTAGGAGAAAATCTGAGCAGTCCTCTTACATTGTTTGCGGATAATTCGGCCATTTACCATCTTGTAAAGTCTTCAGTAGATGAAAACCAACTGCAAAATGATTTAGACAAGATATCTGCATGGTACAAAAAGTGGCAACTGACTCCAAATAATAAGAAGTGTGAAGACGTCAACATGAGTACTAAAGGAAATGCGTTAAATTTCGATTACACGATAAATCACACAAATCTAAAGGCTGTAAATTCAGTTAAATACCAAGGGATTACAATTACGAATAACTTAAATTGGAACGATTACATAAATGATGTTGTAGGGAAAGCAAATCAGAGACTGCGATTTATTGGCGGAACACTTAGAAAGTGCAACAGAGCTACTAAAGAGACTGCTTACACCACGCTTGTTCGCCGTCTTCTAGTATATTGTGTGGCGTGGCATCTGCATCGGATTGCACTGATGGAGGACATCGAAAAATTTCATAGAAGGGCAGGTGCAGGTGCTTATACAGATGAAATGGTGTTGTAGAGAGATGATTTTATATATATAGATTGAAGTGGCGGGTTAAAATTTGCACGAAGACCGGGAATCGATCCCAGGTCTCTTGCACTTGGATTTCAGGCTGGACCACCCTTTACGTTCGATGCGGAGGTGCTATTCCTGGACATGGAGAGCCGCGGCAATTCTGATCGTTCTGATCGTGTCTAAGGGAAAGTTTAAAGTAGACTAGGGCGGCAGTGAAGATTTTGATCGATGAAGGAGGTGTGCCGTGGTCATCCGTGCAGTTGGGTGAACCACTGCGCCAAGAAGGCGACCTGGGTTCCATTCCCGGCCTTGGTACAAATTTTCACTCTCTGCTTTAATCTATACACATAAAACCATATCATCAAATTTATTCTCAGCCATCCGAGAGGAAAATTTACATCCACGACGTTTTGTGGGTATACTGTTGCTTTAAAATCAGCACCCAGACGTAAACCTTCTGATGGCTTTCTCAGGATTACCATAGGTGATACTCATTGACTTGCAAAAATAGATTGGATAACCCCATCGCCTTTCCATCTTTGTAATTCCTGAGCAACATACATATTGCATGGGACACGTGCAGTGCGCGAAAAAATCGCTGTTGCGCATTACCTTATCAGTAATGTGCACTTCAAAATCATTAGCCCTTCTTAAACATGGTTCAAACAGTTCCTTGTACTTATTACACAAATCAGAAGCAGTACTGTGAGGTACCGAAACACTGACTTGTAAGACATTGTCTTGTACCTTTGTGCAAAGTCTGAACAAACCAAACTAGTCTAAACCAAAAATGTTTGCAGCAGTTCTAGAATGGAGTACAGGGAACGAGACACATTACGTGAATCGTTGAAACGTTGGTGACAAACTGCACACTCCATGTATTGGAATGTCGTTTCCGTTGTATACAGACAAAACAGAAGTAGGCTAATGTAGCTGTGGGCTAACGATCCTTTCATATGTATTTTTATTAATAAGGGAAACAAATGCACCAGAGTCTCACTGAAATATGATTTTCCTTTGAGTCACTCATAATTGAACAAAAAGTTTGTCCTCATGTATGCGTACTGCGGCGGAAGAGACCCGCGATGCAGAAGTGTAAGCAGTTACTTGCACTGGCTTTAATGTCCTTGCTGCTACAGAATACAAAATGGTTCAAATGGCTCTGAGCACTATGGGACTTAACTTCTGAGGTCGTCAGTCCCCTAGAACTTAGAACTATTTAAACCTGACTAACCTAAGGACAGCGCACACATCCATGCCCGAGGCAGGATTCGAACCTGCGTAGCGGTCGCGCGGATCCAGACTGAAGCGCCTAGAACCGCTTGGTCACAACTGCCGGTTACAGAATACACTTGATGATAACTGTGCTGTGGCCGTCCGTCTGCACAGCGTCGGCGGGTGCTCGAACCTGGGTCGCCTTGTAACCACACTGTTAGAATATTAGCTTGCTTTACACACCAGAAATATTTTGCATTATGGCAAGGACAAGGTTTTCGGTCACGATTCAGAAAGCACTGAGAACAAGGCTTCCTCATAGTATTCTGTTGTACAAGTCATGGATCAAGCCTATTGGCTTGTGCACTTTGCACAACAGAAATATATGGAGCCTCAAAATCAACTTCAGTTGTGTGCACAATAGTTTGAAATTCCACAATAGACAGAATTGTTTCCAGATCAGGAACCGGCAATTTGAAAACAGCTGTATGAATAGATGCGTCTGACACATTTCGTGTAATTGCATCACATAACGTGGCATCACTATAACTGAGTCTACGTCTACATCTATATTTATATTCCGCAAGCCACCCAACGGTGTGTGGCGGAGGGCACTTTACGTGCCACTGTCTTTACCTCCCTTTCCTGTTCCAATCGCATACGGCTCGCGAGAAGAACGACTTCTAGAAAGCCTCCATGCGCGCTCGAATCTCTCTAATTTTACATTCGTGATCTCTTCGGGAGGTATAAGTAGGGGGAAGCAATATATTCGATACCTCATCCAGAAACGCACCCTCTCGAAACCTGGACAGCAAGCTATACCGCGATGCAGAGCGCCTCTCTTGCAGTCTGCCACTTGAGTTTGCTAAACATCTCCGTAACGCTATCACGCTTACCAAATAACCTTGTGACGAAACGCGCCGCTCTTCTTTGGATCTTCTCTATCTCCTCCGTCAACCCGACCTGGTACGAAGCCCACACTAATGAGCAATACTCAAGTATAGGTCGAACGAGTGTTTTGTAAGCCACCTCCTTTGTTGATGGACTACATTTTCTATGGACTCTCCCAATGAATCTCAACCTGGCACCCACCTTACCAACAACAAATTTTATATGATCATTCCACTTCAGATCGTTCGGTACGCATACTACCAGATATTTTACAGAAGTAACTGCTACCAGTGTTTGTTCCGCTATCATATAATCACACAATAAAGGATCCTTCTTTCTATGTATTCGCAATATATTACATTTGTCTATGTTAAGGGTCAGTTGCCACTCCCTGCACCAAGTGCCTATCCGCTGCAGATCTTCCTGCATTTCGCTGCAATTTTCTAATGCTGCAACTTCTCTGTATACTACAGCATCATCTGCGGAAAGCCACATGGAACTTCTGACACCACCTACTAGGTCATTTATGTATATTGTGAAAATCAATGGTCCCATAACACTCCGCTGTGGCACGCCAGAGGTTACTTTAACGTCTGTAGACGTCTCTCCATTGAGAACAACATGCTGTGTTCTGTTTGCTGAAAACCCTTCAATTCAGCCACACAGCTGGTCTGATATTCCGTAGGCTCTTACTTTGTTTATCAGGTGACAGTGCGGAACTGTATCGAACGCCTTCCGGAAGTCAAGGAAAATGGCATCTACCTGGGAGCCTGTATCTAATATTTTCTGGGTCTCATGAACAAATAAAGCGAGTTGGGTCTCACACGATCGCTGTTTCCGGAATCCATGTTGATTCCTACAGAGTAGATTCTGGGTTTCCAGAAATGACATGATACGTGAACAAAAAACATGTTCTAAAATTCTACAACAGAGATATAGGCCTACAGTTTTCTTGAAAACTGGAACTACCTGTGCTCTTTTTCAATCATTTGGAACCTTCCATTCCTCTAGAGACTTGGGGTACACGGCTGTTAGAAGGGGGGCAAGTTCTTTCGTGTACTCTGTGTAGAATCGAATTGGTATCCCGTCAAGTCCAGTGGACTTTCCTCTGTTGAGTGATTTCAGTTGCTTTTCTATTCCTTGGACACTTATTTCGATGTCAGTCATTTTTTAGTTCGTGCGAGGATTTAGAGTAGGAACTGCAGTGCGGTCTTCCTCTGTGAAACAGCTTTGGAAAAAGGTGTTTAGTATTTCAGCTTTGCGAGTGTCATCCTCCGTTTCAGTGCCATTATCATCCCAGAGTGTCTGGATATGCTGTTTCGATCCACTTACTGATTTAACGTAAGGCCAGAACTTCCTGGGATTTTCTGTCAAGTCGGTACATAGAATTTTACTTTCGAATTCACTAAATGCTTCATGCAATGCCCTCTTAATGCTAACTTTGGCGTCGTTTAGCTTCTGTTTGTCTGAGAGGTTTTGGCTGCGTTTATATTTGCAGTGAAGCTCTCTTTGCTTTCGCAGTAGTTTCCTAACTTTGCTGTTGAACCACGGTGGGTTTTTCCCGTCCCTCACAGTTTTACTCGGCACGAACTTGTCTACGCATTTTACGATTGCCTTGAACTTTTTCCATAAACACTCAACATTGTCAGTGTCGGAACAGACATTTTCGTTTTGATCTGTTAGGTAGTCTGAAATCTGCCTCCTATTTCTCTTGCTAAACAGATAAACCTTCCTCCTTTTTTATATTCCTATTAACTTCCATATTCAGGGATGCTGCAACGGCCTTATGATCACTGATTCCCTGTTCTGCGCTTACAGAGTCGAAAAGTTCGCGTCTGTTTGTTATCAGTAGGTCCAAGATGTTATTTCCACGAGTCGGTTCTCTGTTTAATTGCTCGATGAGAACATTTAAACCTACAAGGTCTTGTTAGCCATCTGAGTTCGGCAAACGACTGTTTCAGAGTTTGTGTCGGCTGCTTCTTGAGTCGAAAACATTCAAATGTAGCTGCTGCGACACGCACTTGACTGCCAGAATGTTCGGTTCCCAGCCGAACCAGTTCGTCGTAATTAGTAGCCTCTGGAACAGTTTTAAATACAGACGGTGTACATTGGTTTCGACCATCGAAATATAAAATGCTTTGTTCGCCTTATCTGTAATGTCGCATGCCCCATATTCTGACCATTCCTCTTCCGTACTTCTGAATGGACGAAACTTAGGTGTAGCAACCGATGGCGGAAGTGAGAGAGAAGGGTTGTCATTCAAATTGGTGCACCTAAAACAGAACAACTTCGTTTAGAGACATTTGCTGTCGCGGCCCAAACGTGGTCAAACACTTGATGTGATACACAGAAAGAATGAAAGACAAATCCTTGATAATGCTCGGGAACGTGCACAATATAGCATTTTGCAAGCAGACGACGCTAGACTATAGGAACCATCAGCTTGGTGCTATTTGTTGTACCGGCCGGAAAATACACTTGTGTCTAAAATGGTGCGTTCTTTACCTTTCTCCGTGGAGGAGGACGAGACGCTACTATAATACATAAAATATTAGTTCACTTTATTATAATATAAGTAAGAAGAATTATTTAACAGCCGGCCGGTGTGGCCGTGCGGTTCTAGGCGCTTCAGTCTGGAACCGTGTGACCGCTACGGTCGCAGCTTCGAATCCTGCCTCGGGCATGGATGTGTGTGATGTCCTTAGGTTGGTTAGGTTTAATTAGTTCTAAGTTCTAGGCGACTGATGACCTCAGAAGTTAAGTCGCATAGTGCTCAGAGCCAATTATTTAACTTTGTACAATCCTTTCCACAGGGATGTCACGAGTATTTACAAGTGTCTCTGAACAGTGACGTATCACATGATACAGATAAAATACAAGTCTCTCATCCAGAGTACATTTGACAATAACTTTCATGAAGAGTTGTACCTAATGCATAGATTACACTGCTGGCCTACTAGAAGACAATGCTGTTCTAATTGCGGTCGGCCGGAAGTCGAAGAGCGGTTACGGCGGCGTAGCGAAACGGTTCTGGGCGTGGCTACATCTGTGTCTTTCATTCGTCGATGCTGTTTGCAGCGACTATCTTCTCTTTGCGGTTACGTTGGGAGGTAGCAACCTTGCTCTCGCACTTTGCTCTTCAGTCGACACCACTCTTCCAGTAAAAATTATTGACGCTGTAAAAAAAGTGATACAGAATGCTTATATTCAAACTTTCGCTGCTTGAGACAGTGTACGGGAAAAAAAAATGTATCGTATGGGTACCCACATTTATAAGAATGATGTTCAGACTGTGTGCTGCAGTCTACGTGTTTTTAGCAGTGTTAGTGTCATAACTCGCCGTTAGGCGCCGGTACTGGTACGTGGACGTAGCGCTGAAACACAAGCATCAGTGTGCATTACAGTTGCGGACAGTCAACAGGGATTTGGTCATGCTGCACAGTGCTTTATACTTAATGCTGTTTTATCAAAACAACAGCAATAGTGCTGCTGCTCTTCGCGATTATCGACGCGTTAAAGGAATACGGAGAGGTTCTCTTTCAAAAAAATGGCTCTGAGCACTATGGGACTTAACATCTATGGTCATCAGTCCCCTAGAACTTAGAACTAATTGAACCTAACTAACCTAAGGACAGCACACAACACCCAGCCTTCACGAGGCAGAGAAAATCCCTGACCCCGCCGGGAATCGAACCCGGGAACCCGGGCGTGGGAAGCGAGAACGCTACCGCACGACCACGAGATGCGGGCGAGGTTCTCTTTCTGCATCGGAGTTGAAAAAAATGATTCGGAAATTCGAATTAACTGGCGATTTGCGAATTGCTCCTCTGAGAGACCGACAGACAATTGTGCATCAAATTGTTGAAGAAGTTACTGTTGCCGTAGCAGAGAGTGTTGGACGCAATGTGCGAACTACAAGCACTGCATGAGCTGTGTCACGACAGCTGAACATCCCATAGTCCACCATTCGAAAAGTGCTGCGAACAACTGTCAAATGGAATCTCTAGCGCGGTTACAGGGTGTCGTAGATGCAGATTGTCGTCACATTGAGCAACACTTCTAACCTGGAAAGTAAACACGGTACGCTTTTAATAACTGTTACCCTCTCATGTGGAAATTAAAATGTGCTTCTTCCAATAGTTTATTCGTTATTTCTTTTCTGCATGTCCTTACAAATGAATCCACATCGTTTCATTGTCCTACGATCACTCGTTTTTCTCGGGCGCACTTTCAAGTGGCAAAAGTTTAATTATCACCAATCTGTGAATAGGAAACTTGCTAATTTTTTTTACAAAATGTCTACAGAGGAAGACGATTTCCAAAAGTGAAATAATGCTGTAACTGTTTTACATCAGAAGAAAGGAGTCAGAGAACACATGAAAAATTATAGACCTATGATTTCCGCTCTGTGATGTGCAAGATCATCAGGAGCCAGACCCGAACCGAATATGAGTGGTACATTAACGTCCGTTGGCTGGTACACCGGCCAGCCTGGGTGTCGTTTTATCATGTTTCCCTCGTTCTTTTGGCCAAACGCTGGGCTGGTCCCCAAATTCTGCCTCAGAAAATACTGTACGCAAACAGTTAATATGGTATAAGACGCAGAACAAAATTTACACGAGTTACAGACGTATGGCGCACGCGATTCCCTCACTTTGAATACCTTGACGGTTGTGAGGTTAAGAAAGTTAGTAAAATTCTTGTGGGTTTCAGGCCACATTGTCAGCTGTAAAATTCGGACGTTTCGGCGACTGTTGCAAGGCGCCTTCCTCAGTGTGTGTTGTTAACTGCTGAATGAGCACCAGTTTCGTTACTTATATGCTATGGGGGAGTGCTGTCATTGGATATGAGGGTGAGGAGGAAGGGTATTAGGAGTTCATTTTATTGGTCTTTGCATTGCGTGTTGTCATTGACGCAAATAGTTGTTTTCCATTGGAGTTTCCTTTATTGCTTGCCATTGGTGAAAATCGGCAAATAGGAAACTGAACGGCGACTGCAGGGTAGCGTCATACTCGTAGTTGACAATGCGGCCTGAAACCCAGAAGAATTTGATTGACTGTGGCAACGGCCGCGGAAGCCTACGTTTACGTTAAGAAAGTTATCTAGCTACAGAATTAAATAACAAAATAAAAACTGACAAATTCTGAATAACCGGACTCTACTACAAGGGATAAAAGACAGGGAAAAGAAACAAGAAAAGATGTACAAGATCGCCAACCACATAATTGTTGGATTTTGACCAGCCAAAGGAACAAATTAGAAATAGAAGTGCATACAGAACAATGGGTTACTTGCAGTTGTTGAACGTAATTGAAGAAAGGAAGGAGTATGACTGACCACTTTGTCCAAGATTCATATATCTTGAGAAAACGTTTCACGGTGTATCAACAAAATCTGGACAGACCGTCTTTAAGGAGCAAGGCCTTGATTCATGCTGTTTCAAACATGTAGAATTCATGCGTCAAAGGAACAGCTTTCGAAGGACTTGATAAGAACAGTGGGAAAGTCAGACCTAAAAGAGCAGTCGGCCAACGAGATCCCACAACATCAAATTTATTGTCAGCCACCGAAGAAGAAAGTTATTGTTAAATGTCCTCTTGGTGAAAGACTTGTCTTTTTTCTGTATCAAGTGATACGACACTGTTCAGAGACAGTTGTAAATACTCATGACATTCCTGTGGAAATGGATTTTACAAAGATAAGTAATTCTTCTTATCTATTTTATAACAAAGTGAACTAATATTTTATGTGTTGTACTATCCACTCGGTTTCCTCCTACAGAAAGTAAAAAACGCATCATTTTACCGACGATTGTGTTTTCGTCTGGTACAACAGAAAGCTAATCACCTTCTACTGCTTTTCCTTTCTTCATACCTTGAACGGCTTTATTTACGGTGTCTGATATAACTGCCGGGATTTCATGATTAACTATTTGTTTTTTGAATCTAATCTTTCACTACACAAATATTAAATAATGTTCTAATGTTTAGACACTTGTCTTTTTGCTGTTAGTTACTGTGTCATCTGCCATTTTACCTAATCAGATGTAAAGTCTAGCAGATGCAAGTTTTAGTTTTGCTTTCTTCAGTCTGTTATTGATTTCATTTGTTTGTGTTACCAAATTTTGGTTGTGATGCCTCAGATTTCTCGAAGAATTTTCCAAACATATTTACTTAATTCAGCATGTTCTATCATGTTTCTCTTATGTCTTGCTTGAAACTCTTGCCACCTGTTTAATATTTGCTATATTCCTTGAGATTGCTTTGTTCGTGCCTGATAAACAATTTTTGCTATTTGATAAGTACCTTTGCTAAATAATTGCCTCTTTCACCTATTTGTGAATAAGTTTTGTTTTCTAAGTATTTGATGTTAATAGCCGACTGTCATAAATTGCTTAAAATATCAAGTTTGGTTACGTAATTATCACTCTTGTGATTTTATTGCGACTGTTACCATTAACAAGAGAAATGCACGTTACACGAATGCACGTTGATCGATATTTGGTGATATACTGCAGATATTGCGTTTTCTATGGGTGTATGGGTGTATTGCTACTGACGCCATCTCTGCTTCCATAAGTCTTGAAGTATGTCGCATTATTAGCAACTGCTTCATCTTCACACCATTGAAATGGAAGTCTCGTCGATTCAAGCTGGTTTCGAGTTACTCACAGGTGAATGTTTCTGAATTTTATAAAAATTTGAACAACTTTATGGTACCTCAGAACATATTCAAGTATCACTGTGCAAATTTTTCCAGGTTCTCACACTGGGACCGTAAAGTGGCCTCAGTAACAGACAGATTATCTTACAGTTCGACCAAACAATGTTCGCGCTTGACTATGGGGTTATCACTGTGCGCGGGAATGAAACAGAAGTATTCATCTACAAGAGACAATTGAAATATAAAGGGCTAAGTATAATCTTACGAGGCCGGTGTTATCCCACTTCAGGAGGAGAAGTAGGCAAGGGTTACTAATGGCGCCTTGCACATGTGGAATCTCACGTAGTCAAAATGAACCGTATGTTTTCAGGCACATATTGCGCTTGGTCGACATATACACTTGAGTCAATCTGAAACAGAGACTCGTATAATTAGTCCGAACAAACAAGGAAATAACTGATGGCACTATTGTGCTACAGAAAATTAGGCAACTGACCGACCGGTGATTTCTCCTCTGCCTAAGACCTCACTGAAGTCCGCTTCCGTATCTGAGTGGCCAGCGCAGCTGACTGCCATACGGAGAATCCGGGTTCGATTTCCGATACTTTTGCCTTGCTGGGAGGACAGGTTCAAATGGCTCTGAGCACTATGAGACTTAACTTCTGAGGTCGTCAGTCCCCTAGAACTTAGAACTACTTAAACCTAACTAACCTAAGGACATCACACACACCCATGCCCGAGGCAGGATTCGAACCTGCGACTGTAGCAGTCGCGCGCTTCCAGACTGTAGCGCCTAGAACCGTTCGGTCACCCCGGCCGGCGGTAGGACAGGAACGGGGCAGTTTCAGCCTTATGAGGCCAACTGAGGTGCTGCTTGACCGAGTAGTAGCGGTTCCAAGATCAAGAAACGCGACAACGACCAGGAAAGCGGTGCGCTGAACATTTGCCCCTCCACATAGCATCCAATGAGGCCATTGACAGAATCAACACCCACCCCCCTCCCCCCAAAAATTGGGCGCCAAAATGTAACAGTACGGCAAAGCTGGAGAAAACCAGAGTGAAACATGAGTAGTCCTTTCTTGTCTGGATGGGTTCGAGTCTTTCTGTGGGCGTAATGGGGTCCATAAATGGTTTGGGAGACAGAGGAGATGTGTGGGAAAGCGGTAGATAGACCAGCCAGCGGTGGACATAAACACAGTCATTTATTCAATCATTCAACTTGATTCCTCCATCAACATGACCGAGTCTTTAATTATTCCATCTGGCTAGCACAGTCTTTCAAGTGTATTTCCTTCATCACATAATATTCCGCGCTGAACGGCAGGAGTAGTCACGGCCAGTGGCGCAGATAGTCAAGCTGCTTACTCACGAAGAGAACACGGCATGTGTCAGTACTCGATTTCCCAGTAACTTCGCTCAGTGGAAGAGGGGTCAAAACAAGCGAACATATCTCTAGGGTTATCCATAGATACTCGACGGTTTCTGGGAAACGGCGTTCAAATTGTTCTTCGTAAGTGATATGCCATTTAGCACGCTCAAACTTGAGCTGAAGCAGTGGCACAGTTGGTAGCGTCGCAGCTTCGCACTTTTGAGCCCCTTGCTCGAAAACCTGATTCAATTTAATTTAATTTTATTTCATTTATGTACCCATGTTCGTAGAAGGTTACTACACAAATGTTTGATATTAAATCAGGGCATACAAATGCGTTATATTAACTGGGTTTCACAATAAGTGTCTTATATTTGTTGTATAATATTTATGATTATGGTATTTTCAGGAGTTACAAGCTTTTTAAATTCTCATACTCTTATATTTAATTCTTGTACCAGTTATTATTATTATAATACAAATTTGGCAGTTAAAGACCGTGAAAACAGTTATTTCTTGCGCTTCTGAGAAGTCTTCTTTCTCTCAGTCCACACTTCTTTCATTCTTGCGCTGAAGGCGGCTTTTCTCTCTTCAGACCATTTAGTTCCACAAGTCTTCTTAATTTTCACACCGAAACCCGTGAATGAATTCAGTTTTTTTCTACAAAGGTTTCTGTTAAATATTGTTTCCTGATCTATGTCCATTTCTTTTAGATCTCTTTCTGTGTTGATAAACCATAAATTTTTATTTTTTAGATTTGCAATGTACGGAAATATTTGTTTTGTAAGCCTATTCGGGTTCATCCTCATGATGTGAGCATAAAAGGAGCATCTTCTTTTTCTAATTTCGTCTGTAATTTTGCTGCACTTCGTATACACTTCTTTGTTGCTTTTTAGTCTGTATACAGGCTTGCCTTGATCATCTGTTATTTTCCTGTGTCCAAGAATTGTCCTCACAATTTTTCTTTCACGATTTTCTATCTGTTCTGCGTATGTAAAATTTGCCAGTGTTTCTGATGCATATAATATCTGCGGTCTAATGACAGTCTGGTAGTGTCTGAGTTTAATGTTTTTGGATATACATTTTTTTGAATACATTTGTCTGCAGTAGTGAGTTGCTGTCTCTAGTTTTTGTATTCTAGCCCTGCAGGCTGGATGACCTTTTGCCACAGGCTGAATTAGTTCACCAAGATATTTAAAATGTTTAGATACCTGTATTTTCCCGTATTTCGTAGTTATTTTCTTTGGTGGATTTTTGATATTTGTAATGATTTCTGTCTTTTCAAATGAAATTTGCAAGCCTGCTTTTTCAGCAGTTTCTTTAAGTAATTCTATTTGTTTTATTGTGTCTTTTTGTGTGTAAGCTAAACAGGCGAGATCGTCAGCGAAGGCAAAACAGTTGGTTTCAATGGCTTTGTAGCACTTCCCTCCAATTTGGACTTCCTCAACTCCATGTTTTTGCGTGAGTTTTCTCCATTCCGCTATGACTTTATCCAGAACACAGTTGAAGAGTACCGGGGACAGCGCATCTCCTTGTCTGACGCCGGTTTTGACCTCGAAATGCCGTGAAATTTCTCCTTGGAATTTTACTTTTGATGTTGTATTTTTGTTAATGTTTCTTTGATTATGGTGATTGTTGTTTCATCTATTTCATATTCTCGAAGTGTTTTGATGAGTGTGCCCCTATCGATTGAGTCATAAGCTTTTTTGAAATCAATGAATGTTATGAAATATTTCTTGCTCCTCGTAGATAAATAGTTCATTGTTGTTTTGAGGTTAAAAATTTATTCGGCGCAGGATCTTCCTGATCTGAAGCCAGCTTGATATTCTCCAAGTTATCCCTCTATAATTGGTGATACAGGAGCAGGGCTTTTGATAGAATGTCGCAGTTTCGAATCCTGCCTCGGGCATGGATGTGTGTGATGTCCTTAGATTAGTTGGGCTTAAGTAGTTCTAAGTTCTAGGGGACTGATGACCACAGATGTTAAGTCCCATAGTGCTCAGAGCCATTTGAACCACTTGATAGAATTTTGTATGGGACTGGGAGAAGCGATATTCCACGATAGTTGTTAACATCCCTTTTGTCACCTTTTTTAAACAAAGGGTGAATTAGGGCAGTTTTCCAGTGACTTGGGATTTTCTTGGTTTCCCATACTTGTTCAAGTTCTTTTTGTAGTGCTTCTACTGATGTTTCTCCCCCAAGCTTGAGCATTTCTGCTGTAATTGTGTCTTCTCCACATGCTTTCCTGTTTTTGAGATTTTTGATTATGTTTGTGATTTCCTCTCGTGTCGGAGGTGTTGAATGTGTTGGTAATGTTTCTGGTTGCGTAAAACTGAGAGTCTGGATGGGTGTTTGGCAGTTTAGGAGTGTCTCAAAATATTCAGCCAGGATTTCACAGTTTTCAGTATTGTTGGTGGCGAGAGTCTTATTATTTCTCATAAGGTTTAGGCAAGGGGACTGGTATCCTCGGAGTTTCTGGTTGAATGTTTTGTACCAAGCTGCCGTGTTGCATTTCTTGAAATTCTCTTCGATTGAGTCCAGTTGTTGTTTTTCATATTGTCTCTTGGTGTTGCGAATAGTTTTCGAGGCATTCTTTCTGGCTTGCTTAAATTCATCAAGGTTGTTTTCAGTTTTATGTGAGTTCCACTTTTTCCAGAAGTCTTTCATGCAGAACTTCATTACAGTTGCTGTCCCACCACGGGTGTCTCGGTTTGCTCTTTTTTGGAAAGGTTTCTGTTGCCTCAATCAAGTTGTTCTGAAATTCTTGGAGGTTTTGTGAAGGGGAGAATGTCTTTAGTTTTTTCTGAAAATCCTTGAGGTTAGAGTTGGACTTAAGGTTGTAATTTCTCAGGGTTGTAAGATCAAAATTTATTTTATTTCTGTTTTGATATTCACCGTTTCTGATTTTCTGTTTGTTTTGTGGGATCAGTTTAGTTTTTATTTTCGTGAGATAGTGATCGGAGTCGAGGTTTAGAGATTTTCGGACACGTGAGTTCAATATTTCTTTTTCACATTTGGAGGAGATGGCAACGTGATCTATTTGAAATTCTCCGATACTCTTTATCGGAGATACCCAGGTTTTTTGTTTTCTGGGAAGATGTTTAAAACGTGTTGACATTAGCTTGAGTTTAAACTGCTTACAGAGCATAATTAACCTATCTCCATTTTTGTTGGTTCGTTTGTGTGCGGGAAAGTTGCCGACAATATCGCGGAATTTCTTTTCTTTTCCAATCTGAGGGTTATAATCTCCTAGAAGTATTTTTGCATTGTTTTCTGGGATTTCTGATATATGATCCTTAAGGTTTTCCCAGAATTCATCTGTTTCTTCCCTATTTTTAGCATTATTTTTGTCATTTGTGGGAGCGTGAACATTAATTAATGTGCATTTTTTATTTGCACATCGAAAAGTGAAGGAAAGATGTTCTCGATGATGTTGACCAAAAATGTTCGACAGAGTTCAGAATTTTTGTGTTTACAGCAAAAGCTGTGCCAAGCTGAGGGCATGTCTTCATTAGAATTTTTCCAGGTTTTCCTTTAAATATTCTGAATTTGTTTGATTCAAATGTGTTTTCATCAGTGAAGCGAGTTTCTTGTAGCGCCACAATTTGTATGCCTTCCGTGTGTAACTGGTCTGTAAGGTGCTTAAGTTTTCCCACTTTGAGAAGGGAGTTTATGTTGAGAGTTGCTATGTTGAAGATTTTTCTGGGTTTAATCTTGTTGGATTTGCATGGTGTTGCAGACTCCCCAGAATCCATGGGTCTGCTTGCGTCGTTGCCGACGGTGGATTGGCCACCTGGGGTAGTTTCGTTATTGAAAGACATTTCCATCATGCGTTAAGATTGTAACTGTTGAAATTCTTCAAAGTTGGGGAGATTACTTGCGTAACCTACCAGGAATACGACTAACGTTGTTAGCGTTAGAAGGTTTTCTTGAAACAGCCGCCTCTAACATGAGGAACAGACGCTGCCCACAAGCCGCCCAGTCTGGGTACAGACGCTTGCAGTTATAGATTTTTGGTTCCTCTGCTCTCTCAGCCGTTGGGAGTTAAAAATTCCTCATCCGCCTATGAGACCGTTGACCGGTTTTCACCCGTAACCCTAGGCAGGGGCCCTCACAGGGTGCTACCATCCGGAGCCAGATGGACCCAGGTTTTTTTACGAGGTTGTTACTCCTCCCCCTCCTCCTCCCTCATCACTTGTAAGATGAGGATCCGGGCTTGGGACCAGTTATTATATTAATTCTTGCATTTTATTTTTAAGTTTATTCTTTAGGAAGATTTGGTGCATTCCCTTGGATGACTCCGTTCGTAGGAACATTCGAAATATAGAAATTCCGAACACCATGAGCATCGTGTGAAGGCAGGTTCACCACAGTGATATTTCTCCGTATGAATCTCACTTTTGAAAGAAACGTCAACATTGCCGAAGATTTCGCGCCTTGAAATTAATTTCGCGGCAAACCACACATGACGGATAATTTTTTTCCGAAAACTGGCGCTTGCAATTGAGTATGATTCCAGATGCACTACAGAAATTTCACAGATAACAAATTCAAATAATTTTCTCATTCTTTTATTTTTTTAAATTCATTCACCAGACAGACATTTTGTAGAACAATAAGGACAACATTATTTCAACATAGATTTGAAAACATTCGTGTAGTAATCTTATTAGGATATCTGTAGATACAAACAAAAACAAAAATGAAAACAATAATCGGATTTCGAGCATAGTGTGCAAAAGTGTAAAGTCGCGTCGCTAGCTACTGTGGTATCACTTAGGTCGAACATGGTCATGCACTAATAGGAGCATAGAAAACCTCGTTTTCTCAGAAACGGTCGAGTATTTACGGATAAACCGCGACACGGATTCGGTTTTTTTCACCCCTCTTCCACTGAGCGAAATTTCTGGGAAACAGGGTTATGGCACTTTTCGTGTTCTCCTCGGCAGTGAAGCTTCTACACGGCGCGCTGATTCGGCGACGGTGACGCAAGCGCCGCACGAGTCTTTATAAAGTGAGTCTTGTTGCACGCCGGTAAAGACGCTCGTTACGTCGTTATTACGTGTTTTCGCCGTGAGGCCGACAGAGGCAGAGGCCGTGTATCGACTTTTGTGATCGTTCGAGTCGCTAAACAGCGCTAGACATTTTTGCAGACGGATTAAAGGAGTGACTCATTATATCCTCAGATGGTATACACATTGCAGTTTTGGCAGCTATTGATCTTTTTATGTTCTTTGAAAGTGTAAACTTGCCAACTTTTGGAAAAAATGACCCCACAACAGTCTGTCTAAATGGTGGAATTGGGCGGATTGAGAGCTAACTGACAGTGGCTCAGTTAGTAGATTGCAGACATTCGGTGATAAAGATCCCGTCATCGAAACAATCCAGACTACATCTTTCTTATGCGAAAATTACCGCCAAGTGGCAGCTTGGTACGAAGTCCACATTAAATTCGACGCAAGTAGGGATTGACCTTCAGAAATGATTCAGTTGTTAAAACCGAAGACTGAAATGTCTAACACCAAACCAGAATTTGACAAATACATTCCATATTGTCAACAAATTACACATACCGGTATCACTCAAGAACTGCACCAGTGTGTCTGAAATTGCCCTAGTAGTTTATAACTAAAGGCAAGGATTGCTGAATTTGACCTTCAAGCACACTTTTGACATTTTTCTGCCTCACCAGGTTCACGTGGCTGTACCGGTTGGCTGATTCGGCGGAGGGAACCAAACAGCGAGGTTATCCGTCCCATCGGGTTAGGGAAGGATGGGAAGGGAAGTCGGCCGTGCCCTTTCAAAGGAACCATCCTTCTATTTACCTTAGGCGATTTATGGAAATCACGGAAAACCTAAATCAGGGTGACCGGACGCGGGTTTCAACCGTCGTCCTCGTGAATGTGAGCCCAGCGTGCTAACCACTGCGCTACCTCCCTCGGTTGATTGTACTGAGCTGAGAATATTTACAAATGGTTATTTATGTCAGTGAAATGCATAATTATGTCAACATGGCCCATCTGAGACTTACTTTTTAACACACTTCAAAATTTACAGCAGTACTTTGATTGCAGTTTCAAAATGTCGATGAATATTGAATTGAGGAATTCTGTACAGGTTTTCTTTGGAGTAAAATGGGATAAAGATATTAAACTACATGGAAAAATAAACTATAGCATGCTATTATGTCCCTCTACCTCTAATAGGAGCAAGATATTTTTCGTGTGTCAGGGCAGACTACTTTGCTTACGTACGTTGACATTAGTCATGCCCTACGTTCTTAGGACTGTGATGAGTAACTTTTATGTGAGAAAAAAGCTCTTTCGTCACATATTTTCAGCAAAAATGCTGCACCTATCATGTATACAGAAACGAAATGAGAAGTCAAATTTAACATTAGATGTGACTAACGGCTTTCCTGGTGTCTTACAGCAAACACGTCCGACTGGCACTTGTGTTTCTCCTTGGTGAGATTGTAACGCTCAAAAGTATGGTTCAAATGGCTCTGAGCACTATGGGACTTAACTGCTGTGGTCATCAGTCCTCTAGAACTTAGAACTATTTAGGCCTAACTAACCTAAGGACATCACACACATCCATGCCCGAGGCAGGATTTGAACCTGCGACCGTAGCGGTCGCGCGGTTCCAGGCTGAAGCGCCTAGAACCGCTCGGCCATTCCGGCCGGCTCAAAAGTATGTTTGAAGGTAAAGTATGTTTGAAGGTAAAGTATGTTGAAGATAAAGTATGTTTGAAGATCAGATTCACTAGCGATTACCGGCAGTAATAAACTACTAGGACAACTTCAGACACACTGAGGCAGTTCTTCAATGACACCGGTATGTGTAATTGATAGAGAATATGGAGGGTATCTGTCAGATTCTGCTTTGGCGTTAGACATTTCATTCCTCAATTTTAGAAACTAAATCATGTTTGAAAGAATTTCCCTACTTGCATCGAGTTTAACGTGGACTCCGTTCCAAGCTGCCACTTGGCGGCAGTTTTCGGATAAGAAAGCTGTAGTTTGGGTAGTTTCGAATACGGGACCTCTGTCACCGAGTTTCTGCCATCTACTGACTATCTTCAAATACACTACTGGCCATTAAAATTGCTACACCACGAAGATGACGTGCTACAGACGTGAAATTTAACCGACAGGAAGATGATGCTGTGATATGTAAATGATTAGCTTTTCAGAGCATTCACACAAGGTTGGCGCCGGTGGTGACACCTACAACGTGCTTCGTGTAAGAGGAGAAATGCGTACCATCACGTTTCCGACTTTGATAAAGGTCGGATTGTAGCCTATCGCGATTGCGGTTTATCGTATCGCGACATTGCTGCTCGCGTTGGTCGAGATCCAATGACTGTTACTAGAATATGGAATCGGTGGGTTCAGGAGGTTAATACGAAACGCCGTGCTGGATCCCAACGGCCTCGTATCACTAGCAGTCAAGATGACAGGCATCTTATCCGCATGACTGTAACGGATCGTGTAGCCACGTCTCGATCCCCGAGTCAACAGATGGGGACGTTTGCAAGACAACAACCATCTGCACGAACAGTTCGACGACTGCTCGGAGACCATGGCTGCGGTTCCCTTGACGCTGCATCACAGACAGGAGCGCATGCGATGGTGTACTCAGCGACGAACCTGGGTGCACGAATGGCAAAACGTCATTTTTCCGAATGAATCCAGGTTCTGTTTACAGCATCATGATGGTCGCATCCGTGTTTGGTGACATCGCGGAGAACGCACATTGGAAGCGTGTATTGCCGGCCGAGTGGCCTAGCGGTTCCAGGCACTACAGTCTGGAACCGCGTGACCACTACGGTCGCAGCTTCGAATCCTGCTTCGGGCATGGATGTGAGTGATGTCCTTAGGTTGGTTAGGCTTAAGTAATTTTAAGTTCTAGGGGACTGATGACCTCAGAAGTTAAGTCCCATAGTGCTCAGAGCCACTTGAACCACTAGAAGCGTGTATTCGTCATCGCTATACTGGTGTATGACACAGCGTGATGGTATGGAGTGCCATTGGTTACACGTCTCGGTCACCTCTTGTTCGCATTGACGGCACTTTGAACAGTGGACGTTACATTTCAGATGTGTTACGACCCGTGACTCTACTCTTCATTAGATCCCTGCAAAACCCTACATTTCAGCAGGATAATGCACGACCGCATGTTGCAGGTCCTGTGCGGGCCTTTCTGGATATAGAAAATGTTCGATTGCTGCCCTGGCCAGCACATTCTCCAGATCTCTCACCAACTGAAAACGTCTGGTCAATGGTGGCCGAGCAACTGGCTCGTCACAATACGCCAGTCACTACTCTTGATGAACTGTGGTATCGTGTTGAAGCTGCATGGGCAGCTGTACCTGTACACGCCATCCAAGCTCTGTTTGACTCAATGCCCAAGCGCATCAGGGCCGTTATCACGGCCAGAGGTGGTTATTCTGGGTACTGATTTCTCAGGATCTGAGCACCCAAATTGCGTGAAAATGTAATCACATGTCAGTTCTAGTATAATATATTTGTCCAATGAATACTCGTTTATCTTTTGCATTTCTTCTTGGTGTACCAATTTTAATGGACAGTAGTGTACGACCAGTTTTACCATTTAGATAATCTATTGTAGGGTCATTTTTTCCAGAAGTTGGCAAGTTCACACTTCCAAAGAAAATAAAGATGTCAGTAGCTTCCAAAATTGCAGTGAATATACCAGTTGCGGATATAATGAGCCACTCCCTAAATTCGTTTAAAAAAAGTGGCTGCTGCAGTTAAGCGTCTCAATTGATCATAAAAGTCAATACAAGGCTTCTATCGTCTTCCATACAGTGTGTACGTGTCATAACGACGTCACGCGTGCCTTTATCTGCGTGCAACAAGACTCGTCTTCATACGGCTGCGGTGGCCAGCCTGCAGCGTCTTCTGTGTTTACGTCAGGCTGCGACGCTCCCGGCAGCGTTTCTCGGGGTCGATCTGTGGACTGACGACTGAAGCGCAGGGGCGGGCGGCTGCCGCGGTGTTGGCTGCCTGGGCTGGGCAGACAGATGGCGGTCGTTGTACACGACCCGGTGGCGGCAGAGTTAACGGCCACGGCTCCGACTGACAGTCTGGGTGTCACTTACCGGCCAGCTGGTCGAACGATGACGGGCCGGTTAGCGTATTTTTGTATACTACTTCCTCCTGCTGATACCACGATAACAGCGGCGTTTCTGAGCCGCATCGAAGCGTCGTCCGGATGATGTGGCGCAACCGGCAACAGGTCCGCAAAGCTGCATCGCTTACGTGACGTCAGGTTATGGCCTGGTCACGGCGCTCGTGGTCCGGCGACACGGGAGCTGATTGCGCAGTCCAGTGACCAGTTCCTGCTGTCTGGCTCTGTCCTCGTTGCAGTTGTGGACTCCGACTTCTGCTGTTAGTTCCATTATAGGTTTGTCCGTTACATACTAAAAATTCGATACCTTTTCGGTCAAACGTGTCGCGTCTCTCGTGATGACAATAGGTTACCGGCAGTTTCACTATATGAGATATGTTGGATGAGATGCTGATAGACTAACTATACAGGCTCGTTTCTTTAGAATGATTGTCACTGGACTCCATAAGCTTGAAAATACCAAGCATGTCAGAGGAACGTGATAGGATTGGGAAATAACAGCCAACCAGTTGCAGAAGTAGAGGTTTACTAACCCTTTACCAAGGTTTCCACAAATATAAATTTGTCTCCTTCAGAAGCAAAACGGATCTATTAAACATTTAGTAAAAAATATTTAAAATGTCAGTCAGAGAAGGAACTAAATTCGATAAACAATAATTAAGATTTTTTTAGAACAGAATACCCACATGTAAAATCACATATTGATATAAACAGATGTTGAACCCATAAAGCTCTTGCCTAGTACAATGCGCATGTCACCCACATACGCGGTGGCCGAGCGGTTCTAGGCGCTTCAGTCCGGAACCGCGCGACTGCTACGGTCGCAGGTTCGAATCCTGCCTCGGGCATGGATGTGTGTGATGTCCTTAGGTTAGTTAGGTTTAAGTAGGTCTAAGTTCTGGGGAACTGATGACCTCAGATGTTAAGTCCCATAGTGCTCGGAGCCATTTGAACCATCACCTACATATACCAACAGTTAAAATGTATAATTGAAGGTAGGACTTTGTCGTAAAACTTTAAAATAAAACACACGTGACATTGGCTCCAGCCGACATTTAGTATGGTATGTACGAGACTAGTGTACATGAGATGACTCACCAAGGTGTGCAGGCGCAGGCCATACTTAATCTATGGTAGGTGGCGCTTACCTCGCGAAAGAGTGTGCGCATAGCAGCACTGAGCAGCCAATGATTGATTCAGCAAATAAAATGGTTAACAGCTGAAATTAAAACCGTATAAAACCAATGAAATTAGGAAAATAGGGAGAAGGATGAGAGGGAAGGGGGGAAGGGGGGAGGGGAAGGGAGGCGTTAAAGTCATATGGCATGTAAAGAGCAAATAGGCTCAGGTAAACGTGGCTAATTATTTGCTTATGCATGCATAAAGCTGCGCGAGAAGAACTTGTAAATAAGTGTGTGAAAGTACCAAGTAACAGCATATGAAGACAATACACTCCGTAAAACATGTTAACATAATGTGAGAAAGGTATAAATAAATAGAGCTGTATTAATCAGCAAATAACTGGCATGAAAGGAAATATACTCATAAAAAGGAGTGTAACAAATTAAAAATACAAGCAAAAAGGCAGGGGAGGAGGGGGGGGGGGGGCGAGAGGAGGGTAAATTATAACCTAAGAAGTAACAACTGGAGAACATAGCCGTGAATGATAGAGCGTACTATATACACAAATTAAAATCGGATGGAAGGAGCATTCTGAGGAAAGCAAAGCAAATATATCGTAAGCTGTTAGAATTGCGAATAAAAACAAAAATTCGCAAAAGCCCACTGAGCAGTACATAGTACGCGTTTATGATTCACAGCTACTTTCTCTAGTTGTTACTTCATGTGTTATAATTCCCCACCCCCACTTTGCCTTTTTGCTTTTATTTTAATCTGTTACATCTCTTGTTGTAAGTATCTTTTCTTTCATGATAGTTACATACTGATTAATACGGCTCTACGTATTTCTTACATTATGATGCCACAGCCTTGCCGCAGTGGTAACATCAGTTCCCATCAGAGCACCGAAGTCAAGTGCTGTCGGGCTGGGCTAGCTCTTGGTTGGGTGACCGTCCAGTCTGTCGAGCGCTGTCGGCAAGCGGGGTGCGTCCAGCCCTTGTGAGGCGAATTGAGGAGCTATTTGACGGAGACCTGGCAACTCCAATCTCGCAAACTGACAACAGTCGGGAGAGGGGGGAGCGGGGGTGCTGTTCACATGTTCTTCCATATCCGCATTCAGTTGCTCCTATAGACTGAGGATGACGCGGCGGTCGGTCAGTACCATTGGACCTTCCGAGGCCTATTCGGACGGAGTTACATGTCTTACGAAGTGTATTGTCTCCATATATTGTTACTTCGCACGTTCCTGTCAGCATTTACAAGTTCTTGTCGTGCTGGTTTATGCATGCTTATGCAAATAATTGGCACTGTTTACCTGAGCCTAATTCTCTTTACATGTCGCATGACTTTTAACGCCTCTTTCTCCCTGCCCTGTCTCACCACACCCCTTTCCCCTCCCCTTCCCTTCCCCCTTTTCCATAATTTCAATAGTTTTATTCTGTTTTAATTTTAGCTATTGAGCATTTTGTTTGCTGAATCAGGCATTGGTTGCTCAATGCGGCTATACGCACATTCGTTCGCGTTTTAAGCCACCACCTATCATAGTTTATGTACCGTCAGTGCTTGCACTGAGTCTGAGTCTGTGGCTCATGTCAGTTGACTTGTCCGTGTCATACCGAATGTTGCTGGAGCCAATGTCATGTGCCTTTTACTTTAAAGTCTTAAAAATGGTTCAAATGGCTTTAAGCACTATGGGACTTAACATCTGAGGTCATCAGTCCCCTAGACTTACACTCCTGGAAATGGAAAAAAGAACACATTGACACCGGTGTGTCAGACCCACCATACTTGCTCCGGACACTGCGAGAGGGCTGTACAAGCAATGACACACGCACGGCACAGCGGACACACCAGGAACCGCGGTGTTGGCCGTCGAATGGCGCTAGCTGCGCAGCATTTGTGCACCGCCGCCGTCAGTGTCAGCCAGTTTGCCGTGGCATACGGAGCTCCATCGCAGTCTTTAACACTGGTAGCATGCCGCGACAGCGTGGACGTGAACCGTATGTGCAGTTGACGGACTTTGAGCGAGGGCGTATAGTGGGCATGCGGGAGGCCGGGTGGACGTACCGCCGAATTGCTCAACACGTGGGGCGTGAGGTCTCCACAGTACATCGATGTTGTCGCCAGTGGTCGGCGGAAGGTGCACGTGCCCGTCGACCTGGGACCGGACCGCAGCGACGCACGGATGCACGCCAAGACCGTAGGATCCTACGCAGTGCCGTAGGGGACCGCACCGCCACTTGCCAGCAAATTAGGGACACTGTTGCTCCTGGGGTATCGGCGAGGACCATTCGCAACCGTCTCCATGAAGCTGGGCTACGGTCCCGCACACCGTTAGGCCGTCTTCCGCTCACGCCCCAACATCGTGCAGCCCGCCTCCAGTGGTGTCGCGACAGGCGTGAATGGAGGGACGAATGGAGACGTGTCGTCCTCAGCGATGAGAGTCGCTTCTGCCTTGGTGCCAATGATGGTCGTATGCGTGTTTGGCGCCGTGCAGGTGAGCGCCACAATCAGGACTGCATACGACCGAGGCACACAGGGCCAACACCCGGCATCATGGTGTGGGGAGCGATCTCCTACACTGGCCGTACACCACTGGTGATCGTCGAGGGGACACTGAATAGTGCACGGTACATCCAAACCGTCATCGAACCCATCGTTCTACCAATCCTAGACCGGCAAGGGAACTTGCTGTTCCAACAGGACAATGCACGTCCGCATGTATCCCGTGCCACCCAACGTGCTCTAGAAGGTGTAAGTCAACTACCCTGGCCAGCAAGATCTCCGGATCTGTCCCCCATTGAGCATGTTTGGGACTGGATGAAGCGTCGTCTCACGCGGTCTGCACGTCCAGCACGAACGCTGGTCCAACTGAGGCGCCAGGTGGAAATGGCATGGCAAGCCGTTCCACAGGACTACATCCAGCATCTCTACGATCGTCTCCATGGGAGAATAGCAGCCTGCATTGCTGCGAAAGGTGGATATACACTGTACTAGTGCCGACATTGTGCATGCTCTGTTGCCTGTGTCTATGTGCCTGTGGTTCTGTCAGTGTGATCATGTGATGTATCTGACACCAGGAATGTGTCAATAAAGTTTCCCCTTCCTGGGACAATGAATTCACGGTGTTCTTATTTCAATTTCCAGGAGTGTAGAACTACTTAAACTTAACTAACCCAAAGACATCACATATATCCATGCCCGAGGCAGGATTCGAACCTACGACCGTAGCAGCAGCGCGGTTCGGGACTGAAGCGCCTAGAACCGCTCGGTCACAACGGCCGCCTTTAAATTCTTACAACCAAGTCCTACAGTATTGGCTACCATACTATCTTCAATTACGCATTTTAATTTTTGATATATGTGGGTGACATGCACATTGTACTAGACAAGAACCTGATGGTTTCAACATCTGTTTATGTCAATATGTGACTTTGCAAGTGAGTATTCTATTCCAAAAAAATGTTTGAAATTGTCCTTTATCGCATTTGGTTCCTTATCTGGTTAACGTTTGTAACTGTTTTGTAATAGTTTGTTCAATAGTTTCTGAAGAAGATAAATTTATATTTATCTAAACCATGGTAAAAGGTTAGTGAACCTCTAATTCTGCAACTGGTTGGCTGTTATTTTCCAATCATATCAAGTTTCTACTCGCAAAGTTGCTGCAGCACTGCAATGTTTAAAATTTTGTGTCAGAGGACTTATTTTATACATGCTATTTGCTGTTATAAGCTGGTTATTAGGGTCTTCTGAAAAATAAAGCATTCTAATTTTTTATGTGAAAACTCGTAAAGCATTTCAAATGATATAAACATTTCCAGAATGAAAGTTTCACTCTGCAGCGGAGTGTGCGTGGATATGAAACTTCCTGGCAGATTAAAACTGTGTGCCGGAGCGAGACTCGAACTCAGGACCTTCGCCTTTCGACGGCAAGTGCTCCACCCACCTTTTTTTTTTAATCTCATTTTGTTCGCTATTGTTCGTTGCATCTGCTCGGGGCGGCCGCCGTAAGACATCCATTTGTTCACTGTTGATCGACTGACTCAGTTTTCTTATTACAGAGAGCACGTAACCCTCTGACCGAACACGCTGAGCTACCGTGCCGGCTACCGACTGAGCTATCCAAGGACGATTCCTGACTCCTCCTCACAGTTTTACTTACACCAGTACCTCTTCTCCTACCTTCCAAATTACATAGAAGCTTCCTGTCTGGAAGGTAGGAGGCGAGATACTGGCGGAAATGAAGCTATGAGGAGGCGTGCTCAATGGTGCTCGGGTAGGTCAGTCGGCAGAGCACTTGTCTCTGACGGGCATAAGTACTGAGTTCGAGTCTCGGTGCGGCTCACGGTTTTAATCTGCCAGGAAGTTTAAAAAAAACGTTATTAGCATTCCACATCTTTATTCTTCATGTACACTTATTTATTTCTCAACATAGTCACTCTGACGACGAATAAATTTCTCCTGCTGTTGAAGTCGCTGGTCAATATTTTATTAAGTTTTAGTCTTCAGTTATTCATTTTAAAGTCTATTGGTGTTAATATTTGCAGTAAAAGTAACTTACTAGTGGATTATCATTAATCCGAGTCTTTCTTCCAGTGTTATTGACTCAAGTAGTCTGTTATTCGTAATGTGCTTATGTCGTTCGTCCAGGCTTCGCGCCTCAGTAGTGTTTACATTTTGCGGCGTGCAGTTGCAGCTGAAGCGGTTATTAAGCTAAGTACTGACAAAGTTATTTGTGAACTGTTATAAAGCTATTAAATTTAATTGTTTTAAGCGGCGTTTCGTGCTGTTTGTGGCGAAATAACGATTTAATAAACTTTTGGAAACGTTCGCTCGCTGTGTTTTTTATAGTTTTCTGTGCGTTGAACTCGTTTAGTAAACTTCGTGCTTTAGTTTTCAGCTGACGTTTCTTATTGTTTCTAGTGAAATATTTCAGTAAAAATTTCATTCACTGATTTACCTTCGTTGATTGATACAGTGGACGCTTGAATTTTTGATTTTAGCTAATAATTTTGTGAAGTTTTGTTAGTAGACACAGAATTTCGAGACCGCTATTGTTACTTCTATAAGTAGTTCGACTGGTGTAAGTGAACTTAGGTAACGTAGACATGTATTTTTTTTCAGTAACTGTAAAATTTCACCATGAATGAGCAGTGTGGGCTCTGTAGTAGGTCTGTGAGTAGTGCGTGGGGATTAGTTCAAAGTATTTTCATTGGGGGGAATGCAGTGGGGAAGCTGGTGGGCATTCTAGTGAGATCCTCTCTCGGGAATGCAGGATCTGTAGTAGAAATAAGTTGATAGAGGAGCAGGAGCGTAAGATTTGTGCCCTTCAGGTGCAGCTACAACGCGCAAAGGAAGAACTAGATAGGTTGAGGAGGGTGAAGGGTGGTGGGGAGTCTGGCAATTGGCAAGAAGGCAGCTAAGAGGAGGAATTCAGTTATACTTCGCGTATATGCAATAGATTTGACCAACTGTCAGAGTTGAGTGGAGAGGAGCCTCTTGTAGCCGTAGATGTAAGGAACATGCAGCAGTCCTCAGCAGTTAGGAGGCCTAGGTCAATTGCAAAGTATAACAGAAAGAAGGTTCTGCTAATAAGTAGTTCGCACGGTAGAGGTGTGGGCCAGCAGTTTCAGGAAGTGTTGGGGAGTAAGTTCCAGGTCACCAGCATTGTGAAGCCTAGTGCAGGGTTGGTTCAGGTGACTGACAGCACAGCGGAGTTATGTAAAAAATTTACGGTGGAGCATTGAATAGTCTCGATAGGGCTGAGGAATATGATGTAGGTGGTGACCTGGTAAAGATAGCTGCTCAAACTGCTGCCACTAAAGTGCATTTCGTGCAACTGTTTCAGCGTCATGATCGGCCTCATCTTAATGCGGCTATTAGGCGCGTTAACATGGGGAGGGCACTGACGGCAAATTTCAGTGGTGCCAGTTGGGTCTGTCAGTAGATCGGGTTTCACTAGGCATGACCGGCACCTCAAAAGGTATAGGAAGGGGAGGCAGGCAAAGCTTATAGGTGACAGTGTAGTGGGTGCTGCGATCACTCATGGAAAAATTCCTGTGTAGTTGATGTTAGAGCTGCACCTTTCTTAGACTGAAGTCAGCTGATAGGTATACCTGCTTAAAGGAAGTCCATCTAACTAAGGGCTCACCTTCAGAGGACTTCATGTTTCCAAGTAGACAAGGAATTAGCATATTTCATCAAAATATGAGGTATTAGAGATAAAGTTAGTGAACTTGTTATAGACGTAGACTCTGAAATTATTGGTATGTTGGAGCACCACTTAAATAATTCGACAATTCAGATTAGCTAGCTGTTTTTCAAGAAGTTCTTTGCGGGGTGGGGGATTGGCTATGTACATAAAAACAGTATTCCATTTGAGTCCATAGACGTATCACGGCACTATACTGAACAGATATTTGAGTGTTGTGCAGGGAAAGTTGAATTTAGTGAAACTAAACTTGTAATTGTTGTTGTTTATAGATCCCCTAACTCTGACTTCAGAGCATTTCTGGTCAAGCTAGACAGGGTTCTTGATTCATTTTTAGGAAGTACCAGAAATTAGTTATGTGATGACTTTAATATAAATTCTGTATATGATGGTGCAATAAAAAGGATGTTGGTAGATTTCCTAAATTCATATGATCTGATGCACACGGTGTTTCTTCCAACTAGGGTGCAGGGGAACAGTAGCGCAGCCATACTAGATGTGCATTCTGTTGGTAAAAGGGTGAACGGTCTTGCACAAATTTTAACGCTAAAAGGCTTTTGTACTCAAACAAATGTCACATATAATTACAAACTATGTAGGAAAGTTAATCCAACAGAATTAGTTTTTTTAAACTTTGTCAAGGAACAAGAGTGGCAGGATGTTAATAGTACCGATAACATAGATGACAAATGTAATGCTTTCCTTAACCCATTTCTTATGCTCTTTGAGAGCTGCTTTCTATTAGAACTTCCTAAACAGGGTACTAGCAGTAATAGGCAACCCGGGTGGCTGACAAGTGGGATGAGGATATCATATAGAATAAAGCAGGAATTATATCAAAAATGTTAAAGTAGTCACAATCAAGCTACAGTAGCCCATTACAGACAGTACCGTAAGGTGCTTAAAATGTTATTAGGGAGGCAAATAGTATGTGGTATGCAAATGGAATAGCTAATTCACAGGATAAAATTAAAACCTTGTGGTCAGTTGTCAAGGAAGTGTCTGGTCAGCAGCACAAGGTCGACGAGATAGTCAGTTCGTAGAAAAAAAAAATTGTTACTGATAAATCAGATATATGTACAGTATTTAATAATCATTTTCTGAGCATTGCTGGTGAATTAAATAAAAATTTAGTTTCTACGGGGAATCATATAACTTTTTTGGCAAATGCTTTTCCGAGATTGATGTCTGAAATACTCCTTTGTGATACAGACAAGGGGGAGATTGAGTCAATAATTACATCACTGAAGACTAAGGACTCTCACGGTAACGATGGAGTGTCTAACAAAATATTAACGTACTGTGCTGCACATCTTAGCCCTGTATTAAGCCATATGTGTAATTTTTCGTTTAGGAATGGTCAGTTTCCTGAAAGATTAAAGTACTCAGTAGTAAAGTTGCTTTATAAAAAGGGAGAAAGGGATAATGAAGATAATTTTAGACCTGTTTATATGCCATCAGTGTTTGCTAAAATTATTGAAAAGGCTGGCTGTTTATGTAAGGGTAATTGATCATTTTATGTAACACGATTTGCTATCAAATGTACAGTTCGGCTGTAGAAGTCGTTTAACAACTGAAAATGCTATATTGTCTTTTCTCTGTGAGGTACTGGATGGGTTAAACAAAAGGTTTCGAACGCTAGGCATCTTTTTTGATTTAACTAAGGCTTTTGATTGTGTTGATCACAAAATATTGCTCCAGAAGTTGGAGCATTACGGAATACGGGGCGTAACTCACAATTGGTTCACCTCGTACTTTAGCAACACACAGCAAAAGATCATTTTTCACGATGTTGAGAATGGCTGTGATGTGGGGTCTGAGTGGGGTACGGTCAAGTAGGGGGTGCCCCAGGGATCAGTGTTGGTGTCACTACTGTTCCTTATTTATATAAATGATACGCTCTCTAGTATTACGAGTAACTCTAAAATATTTCTGTTTGCTGATGACACGAGCTTTATGAAAAGTCCCCTTAGAAAAATTTATACAAGACTGAGCTTAAACTAACACACAATATTTTTAGCGCAACGCAATCTGACTTTCAAAAATCCCTACAAAACAATGGCCCTGACTAACATTAACCTGTACCTTTCTCAAATCACTTACCTCACAAAAATCTTCATTACTCGAACTACTGCAATACAGCGAGCGCCACTACTGCCAGCTAAATAAAAGATTCAAACTACGGAAGGCACCAACTACTCATAGGCATAGTTAGCAAATGAAAGATTTTAATAGAGAACAAACAATGTATTTACCTTAATAATCATAATATATATAGCAGTTCATGCCATCCAGTATTACAAATTTCAAAACTCCGCCATCTCTCTCCCCACATCCACCACTGCTGGCGGCTCACCTCCAACTGCGCAACGCTACGCGCTGTTCACATCCAGCTGCCCAATACTACAATGGCAGACAACAATGCAAACTAGCCACAGACTGCACACAGCACAGCCAGTGATTTTCATACAGAGAGCGCTACGTGGCGGCGGCATTACCAATATAAGAACCTAAACAGCCTACTTACATAGCCCCCATGCTCCCCACAAAAAATTTTACAAATTGTTTTGGGCACTGGGCAATACATATTTGTTAACATTTTTCATAATCGTAATTACAATAACAAAGAAATCAAATGCTCACACTTATTGATACAATGTTATTTTTTTTTAATCAGCGTCCCTAACCACTACTCATTATTCCTTACCTTATTACACATATACATATTCGTCGACACTTCTTCAATATTTTATCATAATAAATACGTAGCATAATCAAATTCCTCATTTAGCATCAGCTTATTGATCATAAACATACCTCAACAGCATAATACCAATCCTGATCATTCATCACAGTAAAACTGCCGTTTCTTTTCTCAAAGTCTGAGCAGTAAAAGACAATGCACACAGAAGTAGTGGATTTCCATGCAGTCTTGAAGAAGTAGTGTTGTCCTTCCAACGGAAAGACAGTGCTGACTCTTGACATGGGCCACAACAGAGCAAACCCACAGCAGAGTCATTCAACGTTTTGAAGAATATTGGTAGGTAGGTCATCACAGAGCAGACCCACAGTAGTCCTTGTAGAAATAATGGTATTGTTGGGTCATCAAAGATGCAGACCCACTGTAGTCCTTGTAGAGATGGCCAGCAGCCATGTGTTGTGACTGTGCAGGTGCACAATCACCATTGAAGTCTTGCGGATAATAGAGCAAGTCCATAACCATCACTTGTGCACTCACAAAGTTTTTGGAATTGTCCTGAGAACCAGCAATGCTGTTATCCAGTCCCTTGCTGAATTATTAACACACGTGCAAACACTATCTCTCCCTACTTCTCACATATTGTCCATATACTATGACCAACAGAAATGTGTGCTGTGAAATGAATGCTTACAAGTTACTTAATGTGATAAACTGGTGCCAATTACAATTTTATAACATGAGAATACAATTACAGAAATACAGAAAACATCATTAAAGAACATAACAATACAGATAACATTTGTAGTACAAGCTTTACAAAAGAATCGAAATAACATATACATCAGTTTTACAGGAATTATGACATGAGTACATACATAAAAGATCAGAATAACTTTTGAAACATCAACTTTACACATGAGCATTAAAACAAAACAGAATAAATAATGTCTAAGCATTAATGCCAATTATATTTGAGGATAACAGTATTCCTCATCATAGTGAATGTAGCTTAGTATTAGAAGAAGAAAACATTCTATGAAACTACACAGAGACAGAGACAAATACACAAGGGTACACAAACACATAGTGGGATAACACAAAAGGAAAGGACAGGGTTTATTTTCAGTGTAACATTTGGTACTGCAGTCCAACCCAAAACTTCATTCCATAGATCTTTCGTCTTATTTCAACCTTTGCTTCCACCAAAAAAATCCTATCCAAGCATGCTTTCTGTATTTTTCTCGTATAATCTCTCAGTGCATTTCTTCAAATTCATCGCAACTCATTCTCTTATAGGCTACCCCCTCTTAAGCTAACTTAAATCTACTGAGCTCAGATGCTAAAGTAAGGGACGAGGCAATGCAGCAGCACAAAACAATTAATACAAACATCAATGACAAAAAATTTAAATAGGCAAAGCAACGGCAATATTACAACTAATATAAGT
Source organism: Schistocerca cancellata (assembly GCF_023864275.1). Classification (NCBI taxonomy): domain Eukaryota; kingdom Metazoa; phylum Arthropoda; class Insecta; order Orthoptera; family Acrididae; genus Schistocerca; species Schistocerca cancellata. The sequence goes on from NC_064629.1 coordinate 369,049,157, forward strand.
CACTGTGCAGCAAACAAGAAAAATAAATCAGTAGTAAAACTAGCTTAACACAGTAATACAAAGTGAAATTTAGTAGCACTATGCCTGGCAAACAGCCGCACCAAATGCAATAACTTATATCTAAACATGAGAAAGCTCAAGCAGAAAAAATATTACAGTAAAAATGGCCATGTTTAATACCTATGTCACATCTTAACACTAGAGTGATGCATCACAATTTATTCTACAAAAGAAATTACCAAGTACTTGAAAAGAAAATTCTGTATGCAATTCCTGTGAAGGGAAATGTGTTTTTGTGCTCCTTCGTTTTTTTTGAAGTACATCAAAGTTATTCTTTACTGGGTCTGTAGGCATAAAATATTTATATTAGTACATCTATAAAATTTTATTTTAACCAATGCTGCAGGGCAGCTAGAAACTAGATATTAAACAAAATGAGTAAATAAATACATAAAGCAAGCCATATGGCATTTCTCTCAACTAGCAAGACAATAGCCGTGAAATGTTTCTCATTGTTTCATTAGGCATTTTAGTAAATATCATAAATTAAGAGCTCCACAGTATAATCATATTCAACAGTGAGGATAACGGCCTCCCTTTTTTTTCTACCTGTGCCTCTGAAAAGGCACACACTAATGGCTTTTTCTCCAGGTGTCTGACACAGCTGGGTACCCATGACGCATTACGTGCAGGTGGTCACTTAACTTTCTTACGGAAATATTTACGACAGCAGTTTCCGCTATAGTGACAGTCTCATATAAAAATATTTCACAGGTCAAGAATTTGCGTTACAAATCTGTAGAAACAAAATCCTATTGATATAACAGTGTCCAAAAAATTTTCGTCGGCATTGTGATACATTCACGCATTTACATACATTTCATAACTCTTAAAGTACGATTCTTGGTTTCCAACAACCTTTTTCGCAAATCAGCGTCCTGAACCACTACTCATTATTCCTTACCTTATTACACATATACATATTCGTAGACATTCTTCAATATTTCATCATAATAAATATGTAGCATAATCAAATTCCTCATATAGCATCATCTCATTGATCATAAACATACCTCAACAGCATAATACACATCGTCGTCGTAAAAAGAACATCATAACACCTCAGTCAAATCTCAAAAACGTCGTAGGTTTCTGCAATAATGTCAAAACCTAAAAAAAAATTCTCTGCTCATGTCAAAAGTGTCATCTGCCTCAAACATACTTTAAAAATCATGATCCCATACCAAATATATCATTCAAAGCTCTCATAATATCACAATTTGTCTGAAAAAATATGAACAGTTCACAAAGTACAGACCAAATACAATTTCGTAAGTGTGAAGTAATCCAACTCTGTAATTGTGTAAACATGTGTCACTGACATAGTAAAAAAGTTTGTCTCTCTCAGTTAAATGATCAGATAGCTGTGTAATTCTGTTTTAGAGGAATATGGTACCGATGTGTAAAGTTGTATAAGCAAATACCATATTAGCTAGGGCTCCTTGTGCTTGCCAAACACATGGTACACAAAGTAGGCGTGTACCCCCCTGAGGATTAATGTAATTATACCCTCAGGTGTTACAGATTACAACAATGGAATGAAATGTATTACGGAAAACCTTTGTATCATTGTACTTCAAATATCTTTAAAAATAAATGATTTAAGTACAAAATTAATCACTCAAATACGTGTCCTGTAGCGCTAAATGTGCGTCTTGCTGTAAGATAATCTCTGTGGAAGTGTCGTAGTTATTGTCCTCTGAAAGCTAAGTTCTGCAGAAGTCAATGTACTTACCTCATGATAAACAAAAGTGAAATGCTTTGCGTATAGATATCTTAGTTATTACGCATATTGTTGTGATGAAGAAATTACTGTGCTGTAACGTTTTGTTGTGCTACGGAAAAGGCTGTCTCATTGTAGCTATACCACAAACGTTACTACTAAAACATGTTTTACTTTCCAGAATAATTCAGAAAAACTGTGCAGATATAAAACAGAAACACCGCAAAAGCAACATTGTAAATTGTCACTCATTAGTAGTGTCGTGATAAAATCGTGTAGCTGTCACATAAACTAACCACTGTGTCATCTGGTATCTCACAGAAAGTTCTTTAAATCCAGAATGTATTTTCAAGTAAACCAAAATGTTGCATTAAAATCTCATTAGCAGTACTGGTAAATGTTCTAAGTATGTGAGCCTTATAGTCGTTACGTAATCGTGCAACTAACAAGCAAGAATGCACACACACAATAACACTGTGTCGTCTGTTCACAATAACAATGCATTCGTAATTTCTGTTTAAATAAGTTCTCTTGGTTCTTGACTGGATATTTAACTTCAAACATTGTTGCCTGGTAACAGTTTCTAAGTCTGACAATGCATACTAGAAATGTGAAGTGAAACGTTTTATGGCAAAGACAAAGTTAAAAAGCAGATTATCTTTCAATAAACGATTTTACATGCGGAATGTGGTGTAAACCTTTACTCTTCCTAGTACGCAGAGTTTCAACTTCAACGCAATTATCATGTGGTATACGTCGGATTCTGTAAGGTCCATTGTAAACTAGAAAGAATTTGTGACTCAAGTGTTTCTTCTTATGTAACAATGAATGAGCTTTAATGAGAACTTTCTGACCAATATTATTTCTTTGCATTTGCTTTACCGTGTAGTTTTCTCCTTTTGTTTGCTGCAGATTTTATATTTTTAAGAGCCAAATCAATTATGTCTTTGTGTCGAAGTTTACGTGTATTCGGGAAAGGTACAAGCTCTCTGATTCTGTTCGGTGGTTCTTCATTCTTTAGTACAAGAGTAGGTGGTAAAGCAGTGGAATCATTAGGCATTTCATTCAGCACATTTTGAAATAAGTGTAAATATCTGTCCCAATGCTGATGCTCTCTGTGACAATAAAGTCTGCAAAGCTTATTGATTTCTTTCATAATCCGTTCAGACGGGTTACAATGTGGTGAATACAATGAAATAAAAACAGGTTTGATTTTATGATTCCGAAGCACGCGGGACCAAACAGCAGATCTGAATTGCGGTCCGTTATCTGAAATGACTTTAGCAACGTGGCCAACTTCACGTAAGAAATTTTTAAGATGGCGTTGAATACAGACCGTCCAGTGGCTTTACGTAACGGAGTGAAAGAAACAAATTTTGAAGTAAGTTCAACAGCGACTAGAACGTACGAAAATCCATTCGATGTTCTGACAAGGGGTCCCAAGAGATCAACAGCAGCAAATTCTTTTAATTTAGAAGGAATAATAGGAAACAACGGAGCACGATGTGAGATAGTAGATGGTTTCGCCTTTTGACAAAGTTTACAAATATACAAGACTCTTCGAATTCTCTTTTCCATATTGTTAAAATAACAAGTCGTTCGAAGAATATGATAACATTTTCGTGGACCAAAATGTGCGTAGCTGAAATGAATGTACCAAATGAGCTTATTAACAAAATCGTCTGGAATGCAAAGTACCAATAGCTTGTCATCAACAGTGCAGCTTTTGAAGAGTATGTTGTTTCTAACCAGGTAATAATGCCGAATCTGAGTGTGTGTCTTTTCATGCCATTTACTTTTGATGTCTTTCCAAATCGGAACTTAACTTGTTCATGAGCAATGTCCTTTAAAGATGTGGTGATGAAGTTTTCAAAGGCGACTTTCTGAATGTAAAGAATACTGAAATTTTTCTCGAGGTTGCCTTCTGTGTTACTTTTCTCAAGCCCAGCCAGTGCGCGTGACAGTGCGTCCGCAACAAGTTCTCCTTGCCGGGAATGTAGACTATTGTGAAGTGGAATTCTTGCAGAAACAATGCCCAACGTTTTAACCTGTCATGATTTAATTTTGAAGACATAATAAATTGTAATGCACGATGATCACTGTATACTTTTACGTGCTTACCAGAAAGAAAGAAACGGAATTTGTTAAATGCCCAAACGATAGCTAAAGCTTCTAATTCAGTAACGGAATAATTTTTTTCAGATTTTGTTAGCACTCGGCTAGCAAAAGCAATGGTTTTCTAAACAGTAGTGTCATTTTCTGTGGCTTCTTGAAATAAATGGGCACCAAGACCGACTTTAGAAGAATCCGTGCTAAGGCAGAAATCTTGTGACAGATCTGGATGAGCTAGTATTGGCACGTTAAGTAGCGATTCTTTCAAAGAATTGAATTCCAACTGTGCTTGTTCGTCCCAGTTCCAAATAGTATTTTTTCCAGTGAGAGAACAAAGTTTTGGTGTAACTAGAATTTGCATATTCAGAAAACGACGGTAAAAATTTACAAGACCTAGAAAACTGCGGACTTGTTTTTTTGTGGATGGAACTGGAATGGCTCTTATTGCTTCTCACTTTTCAGGATCCGGCTGAATGCCTTCAGAAGAAATAATATGTCCCAAAAACTTCACCTTTGTCCTACCGAATTCAGATTTTTCCAAGTTAACTGTAATTCCAGATTCTGCAAAAATATGTAACACGCTGTTGAGGATGCGATTGTGTTGTTCCCATGAGGCTTCTGCTATCAGAATATCGTCCACATATAAGGTGATGTGACGTTTTAAGAACTCAGGTAATATGGAATTTAGCCCGCGAATGAATGCTGCCGAAGAAATGTTCAAACCATAAGGAAGTTTCCGAAACTGATAACAAACGCCGAAACAAAGGAAAGCTGTGTATTTTCTACATTCTGGATGAAGTTCGATCTGATAAAAGCTGGATCTGAGATCAATGGAAGACAACACTTTTACACCATTAAAATTCTGAAGTTCTTCCAACGTTTGCGGCCTGTCTGTTTCAGGAATGATGATAGTATTGATTTGTCTCGAATCTAAGACAAGCCTGATCGATCCATTTTTCTTCTCAACAACATGTAATGGATTGTTGTATGAGCTTACTGCAGGCTCAATAATGCCCTCGTCAAGCATAGATTGTATTTCTGTTGTAACACGGTCCTTATAATGTGCTGGAATTACGTATTCTGGAATTACGTATTCTAACACAAAATTTAGTATGCTCACGAACACGAAATTGGTATTGAAATCCCTTGATTGTTCCTGTTTTGTGAGTAAAAACTGTGGAATGTGCTTGTAAAATCTCAAAAAGGTCCTGCCTATCAGTGTCATTACAATTCTCAATTGTTTGAATTTTATTCTGAATTAACTCATTAGTATCAAATGCGCCGTCGATATCATCCCTGTCAGTACTTGCAGAGTGATTGTTAGTGTCAAGTTCCATCGAAAATTCCGAACTGTTGTCTAACAGGAGGTAAAGCCGATTAATTTCTTCGTCATGGTTTGAGAGCCAATCTTCAAATTTCAAAGCTACTGACTTACCTTCTTTTTCTAAACTTATTTCAGCATCGTGAACGTTTAAGATTTCTTTGTATTCATTCAAAAAGTCTACTCCCAGTATAATTTCCGTCGACAATAATGGAACAATAAGAAAGTTCATAGAGAAGCGGTGGCTTTGACAAAAGGATTCGAAGTTGGTTTGTTGGCGTACATCTACACTTTTTCCAAAGATTGCACCTTGTAATTTAATCTTACGTAACGGAAGTGTGGGACAATCGTTCGAATTGTTGCATTTGCTAAAGGCTGTTTCACTAATTACTGAAATGGGACTGCCAGAGTCAAGTACTGCCGTAAATTTTACGTCATTTACTGAAATGTGAATCACAGGATATGCAATGTTGTTATGTTTTACGTCGTGCTCCTGGAGTAAGATGTCCCTAATGTCTTCCATTTTTACGTAATTACTAGCTACGGCAGCTGTGTCGTCAGTTTCATAAGTACGTTTTGTGGCTGCCAGCGGTATGAGTCATTGCCTATTGTGTCTTTGTTGGCGCGCGTCGTTATTAGGATTTGGAGACCTAACTTCTACAAATTCACCTTGTCGAGAGGACCCTGCTCGGTTTGAATCCCGCCAGTTCTGATGCAATTCAGCTCTGTCGTTACGATCATATCGTCTGTCGTCATGTCGGTAGATTCCATAGTTTCTTTCTTGTCGGTCACGTGGTGGAGAATTTCTCCCTGAATCATAACTGCGCGCTGGACCGTTGCATCTAAAGTTATTCTGTCTCCCTTGATAATAATTATTTTGGTTCCCATATTGTCTGTTTCTCTGATTGTCTCTGTGATAGTCATTACCACGGAGAGGTGATCTTTCCCTGCAATTACTACTACTCTGCCAACGGTTGTCATACGGGTGGTGTCTGTTTTGGTCACGATTTGTGTTGTGAGAATAGCCTCGTCGTGTCCAGTTATTATTTCTTTCATCGCAGAATTGCGGCGGATGTGACCTGTAATTGTCGTGTTCCTGTTTTCGCGTTTCTCGATTGTCAGTGTCAATTTCTAATTCTTGTAAGAGTCCCTGAAAAGCTTCAATGTCGTCTTTGCAACGTCCTGCCAAAATAATATATCGTAAATGTTCAGGTAATTTGATTAAGCAAATGCGGATGAGTTCTGAGGGGCTGTATGGGTTTGACAGGTACTGATTCTTATGCAACATGTCTTCAAAATATTTCACAAGACTGGAAAATTCAGATTGTTCGAAATGTTTCATCATTATGATGTTATGTTTTACACGGTCTTGTGTAGCTTGAGAACAATATGCTGAAAGGAAGGCATGATAAAATTCTCCTTCACTGTGACAATCGTGAATGACCGATCGCATTCTTACAGCTGGTTCATTCTCTAAGTCATCATCATCATCATCATCATCATCATTTAAGACTGATTATGCCTTTCAGCGTTCAGTCTGGAGCATAGCCCCCCTTATACAGTTCCTCCATGATCCCCTATTCAGTGCTAACATTGGTGCCTCTTCTGATGTTAAACCTATTACTTCAAAATCATTCTTAACCGAATCCAGGTACCTTCTCCTCGGTCTGCCCCGACTCCTCCTACCCTCTACTGCTGAATCCATGAGTCTCTTGGGTAACCTTGCTTCTCCCATGCGTGTAACATGACCCCACCATATAAGCCTGTTCGCCCTGACTGCTACATCTATAGAGTTCATTCCCAGTTTTTCTTTGATTTCCTCATTGTGGACACCCTCCTGCCATTGTTCCCATCTACTAGTACCTGCAATCATCCTAGCTACTTTCATATCCGTAACCTCAACCTTGTTGATAAGGTAACCTGAATCTACCCAGCTTTCGCTCCCATACAACAAAGTTGGTCGAAAGATTGAACGGTGCACAGATAACTTAGTCTTGGTACTGACTTCCTTCTTGCAGAAGAGAGTAGATCGTAGCTGAGCGCTCACTGCATTAGCTTTGCTACACCTCGCTTCCAGTTCTTTCACTATGTTGCCATCCTGTGAGAATATGCATCCTAAGTACTTGAAACCTGTTCTAACTTTGTTCCTCCTATTTGGCACTCAATCCGTTTATATCTCTTTCCCACTGACATTACTTTCGTTTTGGAGATGCTAATCTTCATACCATAGTCCTTACATTTCTGATCTAGCTCTGAAATATTACTTTGCAAACTTTCAATCGAATCTGCCATCACAACTAAGTCATCCGCATATGCAAGACTGCTTATTTTGTGTTCACATATCTTAATCTCACCCAGCCAGTCTATTGTTTTCAATATATGATCCATAAATAATATGAACAACAGTGGAGACAGGTTGCAGCCTTGTCTTACCCCTGAAACTACTCTGAACCATGAACTCAATTTACCGTCAACTCTAACTGCTGCCTGAGTATCCATGTAAAGACCTTTAATTGCTTGCAAAAGTTTGCCTCCTATTCCATAATCTTGTAGAACAGACAATAACTTCCTCCTAGGAACCCGGTCATATGCCTTTTCTAGATCTATAAAGCATAGATACAATTCCCTGTTCCACTCATAACACTTCTCCATTATTTGCCGTAAGCTAAAGATCTGGTCCTGACAACCTCTAAGAGGCCTAAACCCACACTGGTTTTCATCCAATTTGTCCTCAACTAATACTCGCACTTTCCTTTCAACAATACCTGAGAAGATTTTACCCACAACGCTGATTAAAGAGATACCTCTGTAGTTGTTACAATCTTTTCTGTTTCCATGTTTAAAGATTGGTGTGATTACTGCTTTTGTCCAGTCTGATGGAACCTGTCCCGAACCCAAGGCCATTTCAATTATCCTATGTAGCCATTTAAGACCTGACATTCCACTGTATTTGATGAGTTCCGACTTAATTTCATCCACCCCAGCCGCTTTATTGCACTGCAATCTATTGACCATTTTTTCCACTTCCTCAAATGTGATCCTATTTCCATCATCATTCCTATCCCATTCTACCTCGAAATCTGAAACATTACTGATCGCATTTTCACCTACATTGAGCAACTCTTCAAAATATTCCCTCCATCTGCCCAAGGCAGCCACAGGATTCACCAGCAGTTTTCCTGACCTGTCCAAAATACTTGTCATTTCCTTCTTACCTCCCTTTCGAAGACTGCTAATTACACTCCAGAATGGTTTTCTAGCAGCTTGCCCCATAGTCTCCAACCTGTTTCCAAAGTCTTCCCACGATTTCTTCTTGGATGCTGCAATTATCTGTTTGGCTTTGTTTCTTTCTTCAACATAACTTTCTCTGTCTACCTGGGTTCTGGTATGTAGCCATTTTTGATACGACTTCTTTTTCCTTTTACAGGCTGCCTTTTTCTTCATCCTACTTTTACACACTACTGTTCCAAGACATTCTTTAGCCACTTCTAGTACTGTGTCCCTGTACCTTGTCCATTCCTTTTCCAATGACTGTAATTGACTACATTCAACTAACTGGTACCTTTCTGACATCGCTGTTATGTACTTGTGTCTGATTTCCTTAACCTGAAGTTTCTCCACTCTTATCCTCCTACATATGGACCTGACCTCCTGCACTTTCGGCCTCACAATCCCAATTTCACTGCAGATTAAATAATGATCAGTGTCTTCAAAGAATCCCCTGAATACACGTGTGTCCCTCACAGCCTTCCTGAATTCCTGATCTGTTATTATATAGTCAATGACAGATCTGGTTCCCCTGCCTTCCCAAGTATACCGGTGAATGTTCTTATGTTTAAAAAAGGAGTTTGTGATTACTAAGCCCATACTGGCACAGAAATCCAAGAGTTGTTTCCCGTTCCTGTTGGCCTCCACATCCTCTCCAAATTTACCCATAACCTTTTCATACCCTTCTGTTCGATTTCCAATCCTGGCGTTAAAATCACCCATGAGCAGAACACTGTCCTTGTCCTTTACTCTAACAACTACATCACTGAGTGCCTCATAAAAACTATCCATCTTATCTTGATCTGTCCCTTCACAATGCGAATATACTGACACAATCCTAATTTTCTTGCTAGACACTGTCAAATCTATCCACATCAGTCGTTCGTTTACATACCTTATTGCAACTACGCTGGGTCCCATTTCTTTCCTGATGTAAAGCCCTACACCCCATTGTGCTATTCCTGCTTTGACTCCTGACAGGTAGACCTTGTATTCTCCCACTTCCTTTTCTTTCTCACCCCTTACCCGAATGTCACTAACAGCTAAAACGTCCAGCCCCATCTTACTTGCAGCCTCTGCCAGCTCTACCTTCTTCCCAGAGTAGCCCCCATTGATATTAATAGCTCCCCACCTCATTACCATTTGTTTGCCAAGTCGTATCTTAGGAGTCCCTGGTTTGTCAGTTAGAGGTGGGACTCCGTCACCTCCAAAGGTCCGAGGCATTTTGCTCTGATTGTTGCCAGCATCATATTTAAAGTACCAGGGAAGCAGGTTGCTAGCCTTACTTGCCCCGAGTCCCATTGGGTTTTACCCCTAACGGCTGAGGGACTAACCGGTGGATTTGGTAGTCTTTGCCGTATGAGCACAAAGGTGACCACGACTCAGAATATGTCCGAGATGCCCAGCCTTATTCCAAAGTAACTGTTATCCCGACTGTCGGGACCACTTACTTGGCCACTCATACGTTGCCCGTGGTTCATGAACTAGGACATGACTACAGGAACCCACACCATGAACCACCATTCTCTAAGTAGCCACACATAAATTCTAATCTGTGTTCTAACGACCAGTTGGGAGGAAAACAATGAGAGAATTGATGGAGCCATGCTTGTGGATGAATGTCGTTGCCAGAATTCTTAAATGTTTTGAATTTACGTGTAGTAATGAACAGCTTATAGTCAAAATCATCATGTCGGCGAGTCACATGTCGGTCATTGGTCATTGTTACGTCGTTTCGGCGGTTCCATCTCAAAATTCGGTGCGCCTTGCCAATTTCTTTCATAATTTCCGAAGTGTCCTGTGTTATTATTTTGTAGCTTTTCCGTATTTCTAAGTTCCTCTTCCCGTGTTGGAGCGCAAGTGTCCTCTGAAATATGAAATTTTTGTATTACTTGTGCCAGCTGATCTTGTACTTCCCGGATTTCTCTTTTGTATTGCGTGTTAATTTGATTCTGATTTTGTTTGAATTTCCTAATTTGTTCGCACTCTTCTGTGTCATTAAAGACTACTGGTTTTGTGTCATTCAGATTATCATCTACCTTCGTAGATAAATTATTTAGCTGATCCGAAAGTTCAACTACTTTCTCTGATAATGAACTAATTTCCTCCATGTGTCTTTCTACTGTGTCCTTTAAGTTTTCCTGAGCTTTTGCAAGTTGCGTAACCGAATCGGTAGATGCAACTGAGTCCATTTTAGCTTGCAAGGTCTCATGATTTTCATGAACAATAGTTTGCAGTTCTTTTATGGCTGCTTCGTGATTCTGTAATGCATTTTCATGACGCGAAAAAATAGGTTGGAAATGCTCACAAATTTGTGTTTTTACGTCATTACAGACTTTTTGACATTTCGATTCTATTTTATGTAACTCAGTAGTTAAAAAAGATTTTGTTCCATTGCGTCTAACTGTTGCTGTGTTTGTCTCTGGTGTTATTCCATTGTGTCTAACTTTTGAAGCTTTTGCTGTGTTTGTCTCTGATTTTGTTCCATTTGTTGCATTAATTGCAATAATAATGTATTAGTGTCTGGAATCTTTCTCTATGCTTTTTGGCAGTGCGTTTTCACCGGCAGCATTCACATTTTGAAAAGCAGAAAATGTGTCCCCCCCTGCGGGTTCGGGGGTTAGAATAGGCCCGCGGTATTCCTGCCTGTCGTAAGAGGCGACTAAAAGGAGTCTCAAATGTTTCGGCCTTATGTGATGGTCCCTCTCGGGTTTGACCTCCATCTTTCTAAATTATTCCGAAGAGCGAGCCAATTGGGAAAGGGCGCCTTACGTGGTGCACTGTATCCGTCGTGCATTGAGACCTTTAGCCGGCTTTTTCGTCGTTGCAATGGTGTCCCGCTCGTTTTCCATCTCTTGGGCGAGGATACGTCCCTGGGTGCGATTCCCACACTGCACTCTGCAGTGTTTCTTTTAACTGCAACGACGACCTTGGACAGTTTTGCACCTAAGATCCAGCACGGTAGCCAGTCCGTTGTGGTGGGGCCGCCATGTACCCTCTTGGTTGTAGCCCCCTGACAACACAGGGATCGCTCTACTGATGCCTGCGCCGTTAACTCCCCACGTATTCCAAGGAGTAGATGCCCGTCTCCCTGGGGCATCAGGACTCCCGGCAATGGACATCCTGCCAGGTGGCTATTGCTGCGGCTGGGTGGCGCCCGTGGGGAGGGCCCTTGGTCGGAGTAGGTGGCATCAGGGCGGATGACCCGCAATGAAGCGTGATACATCATCTCTCGCTGGCGGCCAGCCGCCAGCAGTCTCTAAGCGTTCTCGGGCTCAATTTAATGCTGAAAAGTACAATCTGAAAACGTTCCCCTCTCTGGCCACGCCGTGGGAGGAGCGTAAGTCTCAGGATGGAGGTAATAGTTATTCGCCCCGATTCTTAGTTTGTACGAGAGCTGATGGGGAGTCTTTTCTCTCCACAAAGCCTCAGTTCTTCGTCGAGCATTTAGAGGACAAGTTTGGGGAGGTGGAGGGCTTGTCAAAAATGCGCTCTGGATCGGTCCTGATCCAAACGGCATCCTCTGCCCAGTCACGACGGTTGCTTGCTTGTGACAAGTTGGGGGATGTTGCTGTTACGATCACGCCGCATAAGAGTTTAAATATGGTTCAGGGAGTTATTTACCATAAGGACCTTCTTTTGCAGTCTGATGACGAGCTGCGCGCCAACTTAGAGCGCAGGGGTGTACATTTCGTCCGGCGCGTTCGTCGGGGTCCGAAGGAAAATCAGATAGCTACCGGTGCCTTCATCTTGACCTTCGAGGGTGATACGTTACCGGAAAAGGTCAAGGTGATGGTCTACCGATGTGACGTCAGGCCCTATATTCCTCCCCCGATGCGGTGCTTCAAGTGCTGGAAGTTCGGCCATATGTCTTCCCGCTGCACTTCCAGCCTCACATGTCGAGATTGCGGACGCCCGTCTCATCCCGATACTCCATGTGCCCCGCCTCCCATCTGTGTCAACTGCGGGGAGCACCATTCACCTTGCTCGCCTGACTGCAAAGTCTTTCAGAAAGAGCGCAAAATTATGGAATATAAGACCCTGGACCGGCTGACCTATACTGAGGCCAAAAGGAAATATGACAGACTCCATCCTGTGAGAATGACATCTTCTTATGCAGCTGCTATGTCAACTGTGCTAGCCCCATCAGTTTCGAGACTTCCAGCCAGCTCGATAAGCAGTAAGACTCCTCCTCCCCCCTTGCCTGTGGGGGGGCTCTACCCAACCGGTTACTCCTGCACCACCTACCTCAGGAGCAACCTCCTCCCACCCGTCGGGGACGTCCGTCCCCGCTTCTGAGCCGGAGAAGCGTCTAACTTCTTCGGCTACTCTCGCCCGTAAGAGTTCCCTTGGGACCCTCCCTTCCCAGGGTTCCACCAGCGGGAAGGATGACGGCCGCCAGTGGCATAAGTCCTCACCAGCGGCCAGGCGTAGGGCTTCACGATCCTCCTCTGTCCCAGAGACTGAATCGGTGAAGCCTTCCCAGCCGGTGCAACCCAAGGTTCAGCGAGAGAAGTCCAAGAGAAAGACCTCTAAGGCCAAAGAACTTGCGGTGGCGCCAACCCCACCGCACCTTTCGCAGTCTGCGTCTGAGGATGCAGTCGAAATTCTAGCGTCCGCTGAGGACCTTGATCTCGCTGGTGCCTCAGACGCCATGGATGCCTCTCGTACGGGTACTGAATCGGTGGCAGTGAGTGAACAAGCGGCGTAAATTACCTTCCCAGTCCTTTCACGCCTTTCTCAGCCATGGACAATATCATCCTCCAGTGGAACTGCGGCGGTTTTTTCCACCATCTAGCTGAGCTCCAACAACTTATCAGCCTTCACCCTTTCTTCTGCATTGCTCTTCAGGAAACTTGGTTTCCAGCAATGCGAACCCCCGCCCTCCGTGGCTATCGGGGTTATTATAAGAACCGGGCAGCATATGAAAGGGTGTCGGGTGGCGTCTGCCTCTATGTCCTTCACACTCTGCACAGCGAGTCTGTCCCTCTCCACACACCTTTAGAGGCTGTCACTGTTCGGGTGTGGACGCCACAGGCTGTTACCGTCTGCAGTCTTTACCTTCCACCAGATGGTGATGTCTCGCAGCATGTCCTGGCTGCGCTGATAGCCCAATTGCCGCCACCTTTCTTGCTATTGGGCGACTTCAACGCCCATAACCCTCTGTGGGGTGGGTCAGTGGCAACAGGTCGAGGCGCCATCGTTGAGCATTTATTGTCGCAGCTCGATCTCTCGATTTTAAATGATGGTGCCTTCACACACTTCAGTGTGGCGCATGGCACATACTCCGCCATTGACCTTTCAATATGTAGCCCTAGCCTCTTACCGTCTGTCCAGTGGAGTGTGCATGACGACCTGTGTGGTAGTGACCACTTTCCGATCTTTCTGTCACTACCGCAGCGTCACTCTTCTGGGCGCCCTAGCAGATGGGCTATGAATCAGGCTGACTGGGACTTGTTCTCCTCCACTGCCGCTCTTGAGTCTCTCTCTAATGACGACATTGATGCGGTGGTTCAATCGGTCACCACCGGCATCGTTACTGCCGCTGAATCTGCCATTCCCCGTTCTTCTGGGTCCCCTCGGCGGAAGGCTGTGCCTTGGTGGTCGCCTGAGATCGCTGAAGCGATTAAAGATCGCCGGCGGGCGCTCCAGCGTCACAAGCGACATCCCTCCTTAGACCACCTTATCGCCTTCAAACGGCTGCGTGCGTGGGCCCGCCTCCTTATCCGCCAAGGCAAGAAGGAGTGCTGGGAGCGGTATGTGTCCACCATTGGCCTCCATGTCACTCCTTCGCAGGTCTGGGCCAAGATTCGACGCGTCTACGGCTATCGGACCCCTGCCAGCATCCCTGCGCTCTCACTGAATGGAGCAGTTTGTACTGACTCCGACGTCATTGCCAATCGCTTAGCAGAGCATTTTGCTATGAGTTCCGCTTCTGCGAATTACCCCCAGGCCTTCCGCTCCATTAAAGAGCGGATAGAACGTCGGAGCCTTTCGTTTCGCACCAACCACCCAGAATCTTACAATGTTCCATTCAGTGAGTGGGAATTTCGCAGTGCCCTAGCTGCTTGCCCTGATACCGCTCCTGGGCCAGATGGCATCCACTGTCAGATGCTGAAACACCTTTCAGTGGACTGCCAGCGGCGCCTTCTCGATCTTTACAACCGTCTTTGGGTCGAGGGGGTGTTTCCGTCGCAATGGCGGGAAGGCGTTGTCATCCCCGTTTTGAAACCTGGAAAGACCCCTCTGGAGGTGGACAGCTACCGCCCCATTAGCCTCACCAACATTCTTTGTAAGCTTCTCGAACGGATGGTGAGCCGGCGCTTAAATTGGGTACTGGAGTCTCGGGGCCTTCTGGCTCCGTCTCAGGGTGGGTTCCGGAAAGGCCGCTCCGCCGCCGACAATCTGGTGAGCCTGGAGTCGGCCATCCGTACTGCCTTTGCCCACCGTCAGCACCTGGTCGCTGTCTTTTTCGACATGCGGAAGGCGTACGATACGACATGGCGTCATCACATCCTTTCTACGCTTCATGGATGGGGTCTTCAGGGCCCTCTGCCGATCTTTATCCGCAATTTCCTGTCGTATCGTACCTTCCGCGTGCAAGTCGCAGCCTCCTATAGTTCCACCCACGTCCAGGAGAACGGTGTGCCACAGGGTTCTGTTTTAAGTGTCTGCCTGTTTTTAATAGCCATTAACGGGCTCGCTGCGGCCGTGGGAAATTCTGTCTCTGCTTTCCTGTATGCTGACGACTTCTGCCTTTATTACAGCTCTACTGGCATTGCAGCTGTTGAACGTCAGCTACAGGGCGCTATCCGTAAGGCGCAGTCTTGGGCTGTAGCGCATGGGTTTCAGTTTTCGGCAGCCAAGACCCGCGTTATGCATTTCTGCCGGCGCCGAACAGTCCATCCTGAGCCGCGGCTTTATCTTGCCGACGAACTCCTTGCTGTGGTGGAGACCCACAGGTTTTTGGGGGTGGTTTTCGATGCCCGGTTGACTTGGCTGCCTCATATCCGGCAGCTTAAACAGACTTGTTGGCGGCATCTAAACGCTCTGAGATGCTTGAGCCACACCCGCTGGGGCGCAGACCGCTCTACCCTGTTGCGGCTCTACCAGGCGTTAATCCAGTCCCGTCTGGATTATGGGAGCCTGGCTTATGGCTCAGCATCCCCATCTGCGTTACGGGTGCTGGACCCAATTCTCCACAGCGGGATACGCCTTGCCACTGGTGCTTTCCACACCAGCCCTGTGGACAGCGTACTAGTGGAGGCAGGTGTACCTCCACTGCGGTTCCGGCGCCAACGTTTGCTGGCCGCTTATGCTGCCCATGTTCTAAGCTTGCCCGGGCATCCAAATTATCGTGTCCTGTTCCCGCAGTCAGTCGTCCATCTGCCAGACTGTCGGCCCCGGTCGGGTTGTCCGATCGCCGTACGTGTCAAGGAGCTTCTCTGCGGGCTTGGGTTTTTCCCTGTTCCACCTCCTTTCCGGGCACCTCTGCATACACCCCCGTGGTGTGTTCCTCGCCCTTGCCTTCGGCTCGACTTGGCACAGGGCTCGAAGGACTCGGTCCCTCCAGAGGCCTTCCGCCGCCGCTTTTATTCCATCCTGGCCACGTATCAGGGCTCTGGAATTGTTTACACCGACAGTTCGATGGTTGCTGGTCGTGTCGGGTATGTGCTAACTCTAGGGGACCATTCCGAACAACGGTCCTTGGCGGCTGGCTGCAGCGTTTACACTGCTGAGCTAGTCGCCATCTTTCGAGCCCTAGAGTATATCCGCTCCTGCTCAGGTGAGTCCTTCGTTATCTGTAGCGATTCCCTGAGCGGTTTACGAGCTCTCGACCAGTGTTTTCCTCGTTCTCGTCTGGTGATGGCTATCCATAAGTCCCTGCATACTCTTGCGCGTTGCGGCCGCTCTGTGGTCTTCGTGTGGACCCCCGGTCATGTCGGTATCCCGGGCAATGAACATGTTGACCGCCTGGCGAAAGAGGCCACGAGTAAACCATCTCTGGATGTTGGCCTCCCAGAGGCTGATTTGCGGGCAGTCCTCCGCCGAAAAGTTTTTGCGCTTTGGGACGCTGAATGGCGCGATCGGATTACACCCAATTAACTCCGTGCCATTAAGGAGACGACGACTGTGTGGCGGTCCTCCATGCGAGCCAATTGCAGGGACTCAGTCGTCCTTTGTCGGCTCCGCATTGGCCACTCCCGGCTAACACACAGTTATTTACTGCGCCGGGAGGACCCTCCTGTATGTCGCTGCGGGGCGGCTTTGACGGTGGCCCACATTCTGTTGGCCTGTGCCCCCTTTTAGCTGTGGTCAGGCAGACATTTGCGCTGCCTGATACGCTCCCTGCCGTTTTATCTGATGACCCTGTTATGGCTGCCTTAGTTTTACGTTTTATTAGGGCAGGGAGTTTTTATTCTTTAATCTGAGTGTTTGTTTTATTTTATTGTTTTGTGTTGATTCTGGCCTTTGGCCTATGATTTTAAACTGATCTTTTAATGTGTTTCTAAGTGGTTGGCTTTTCCTTTTTTATTTCTATGGTCGGCCAACCACTGTCACACTCTGTGTGGTTTTAGTTCGTTTTGTCTTGTCTTTGTCTCAGTTTCTCTTGTTCTGTATCGTCTGTGATTTATTCTGTTCCTCGTTTTTATTCTCTGTGGGTGTTCTTTGTATTTGGAAAAAGGGACCGATGACCGTAGCAGTCTGGTCCCTTTCATCCCCCAAACCAACCAACCAGAAAATGTGTCTTGATTTATTTGAGAAAACAGTGATGACCCAAAACCTAAGTCTACAGTATTTGCAATATTGTGTTCTGTCATTTCGGATTCCTGAGGCGAGCTGTTGCCGACCGATCGATCGATAATGCTTCCCTGTTCACTACCTGTTTGACTGTCTACACCATTATTTTCCGCCCGCTCCATTTCCCTATGCACAATTACCAAATTACTTCTTCGAATGTCTGTTAATTCACTACACAGTGGTGCTGATAAGCTACACTCGTCGTCACTATTATTTCTCAGTTTACTTTGGAGCCTAGTGTTACGTTTTTCACACGCCATTATTGTTACAATATTTCACACGATAACACAGAAAAGCACAATTTGAAGAGCAAAAATAAGAGAACACATTAACATAGCACTGAAAATAATATCTAGATAATTGCAAGCGCAGCTGCGAAATACTTGGTGCAAATCTACATGCATGCCACAACTGTTTTACTGTAAAACAATGAAAGACTGCAACTACAAAGGAGATTCTCTCTACAATTGCGCGCTAGCAATAAACAATAGCTACACTAATTACACAAACTACAAGAAAAAAATCAGAAGATTCCAGTGAGGTATCCTAGGCTAAGGGTCGACGTATAAAACGTCCCCTTTGAACAATTTATACATGACTGTGCTTAAACTGACACACAATATTTTTAGCGCAACGCAATCTGACTTTCAATAATCCCTACAAAACAATGGCCCTGACTAACATAACCTATACCTTTCACAAATCACTTACCTCACAAAAATCTTCGTTACTCGAACTACTGCAATACAGCGAGCGCCACTACTGCCAGCTAAATAAAAGATTCAAACTACGGAAGGCACTAACTACTGATAGGCATAGTTAGCAAATGAAAGATTTTAATAGAGAACAAAAATGTATTTACCTTAATAGTCATCATACATATAGCAGTTCATGACATCCATTCTGTACTCAAAAATCCGCCATCTCATTTCCCACATCCACCACTGCTGGCGGCTCACCTCCAACTGCGCAACGCTACGCGCTGTTCACGTCCAGCTGCCCAACACTACAATGGCAGACAACAATGCAAACTAGCGACAGACTGCACACAGCACAGCCAGTGATTTTCATACAGAGAGCGCTACGTGGCGGCGGCGTTACCAATATAAGAACCTAAACAGCCTACTTACACATTGACTCTTTCAAATAGTGCAGTTCGTGACATAAGTTCATGGCTTGTAGAAAGTAAACTAACGCCAAATCACAGACTCAGTTTTTACAGTTTCTAACACACAGTTCAATAAAACCTGACGTTTTAATTTCACAGAATGGGTATATGATTAGTGAAACTGAACAGTTCAAATTTCTAGGTGTTCAGATATAGTAAACTGTCGTGAAAAGCCCACGATCAGGATATTGTGCAAATACTTAATGCTGCCATTTTTACTATTCGAACAGTATCTGAAGTAAGTGATCGTTCGACACGAAAGTTACTCTACTTTGCTTATTTTCATTCGCTTACGCTCTATGGTATTATATTTTGTGGTAACTCTTCTCATTCTAAAAGGGTATTTTTGGCCCAGAAACCGGCGGTTCGGGCAATAAGTGGTGAGAGTTCACGAACCTCTTGTCTACCCCTGTACACGAATCTAGGTATTTTGACATTGGCCTCTCAATATATGTATTCCTTACTGTCATTTCTTGTTAACAGTATTAGTTTATTCCCAAGAATAAGTAGCTTTCACTCTGTTAGTACGTGGCAGAAATGAAACATGTATTTGGATCGGACTTCCTTAACTCTTGGGCAGAAAGGTGTGCAGTATACTGCTGCTCCATCCATTTTCAATAAGCTACCACTCAAATTCAAAAATTTAGCGGTAATCCACGCGCTTTCAAATCGAAACTGGAGTTTTATCATGGGCCACTCCTTCTATTATGTCGAGGAGTTCCTTCAAAAATTAAGCTGGTTCTTGTTGTATTGTTGATTGCGTTTACTTATGGATTGACTTTTTTCGGGTTCATAAACATTTTAATTTTATCTGTCATTACTTTTATTTTGTAATTTCATGTACTGACACGTTCCATGACCTTGGAGATTTGCTCCTCAATTTGTTCCTACGGAACTTGACGTGTAAATAAAAATAAATGTTACAGTGCTCGTTTGTGGTCTGGCATTGTCATTCTGAGGGCCGAACTCTTCGCGTTATGCTACACAGCGGCATGCTAGACATTGCAATTAAGAGTCCTCTAACGGCAGAGGGCTTTAAATAAGTAGATATGAAGAATAAAGGTGTAGTATGGTAATACAGTTTGTTTTGCTTAAGAATCTCTAAGAGTTTTCACATACAAACTTAAAAGGCATTACTTTTCAGCACGCCGTCGTAGCAACAGTGTGTCCTAACGTCACCACGTGGCAAGAGATTGTCTTGCTATAAGCCTCGCACATGTCAAAATTGTTTAGAGTAAGCTGCAGAAGTTTCGCGGGCAAACCCTTACACAGCCTCCACATAATCGTTATATCCCCCATACGATGCCCATATTTTTGGAACCCTAAAGAAAGCCATTTGTGACCGCCGATGTGCTTCGCACGGAGAGGTGCAGACCTGGGTACAATCATGATTCCGTAGGTAACAGAAAACATTTTGCCATGAAGGCATCCGCGGTCTTGTCTCAGAGTGGGATAAATGTATTAACAGTTATGACGATTATTTTTTAAGTAATAAACAACTACCTAGATTTCTCCATCAGTCCCGTTTTCATTTGATTTCCCTTTATACAAATAACTGCATTCTTTTCTACATCTACATGGGTACTTTGTGAATCACACTTGTGCCTGGTATAGGGTTCTTCGAACCACCTCCACACTAATTCTCTATTATTCCACACAGCACTCAGAAAAAGCGAACGCCTATATCTTTCCGTGTGAGCTCTGATTTCCCTTAGTTTATTATGATGATCGTTTTTCTCTGTGTAGGTCGGCGTCAACAAAATATTTTCGCATTCGGAGGAGAAAGTTGGTCATTGAAATTTCGTGAGAAGATACCCCCATTACAAAAAACGCGTTTGTTTTAATGTTTTCCGCCCCAAATCCTGTATTATGCCCATGACACTCTCCACTATTTCTCGGTAATACAAAACGTGCTACCTTTTTCTGAACTTTCTCGATGTAATCTCTTAATCCTATCTGGTAAGGATCCTACACCGCGCAACTTTACTCCGAAAGAGGACGGACATGCGTAGTATAGGTAGTCGTTTTAGTAGATCTTTTGCATCTTCCAAGTGTTCTGCCAATAAAACCCAGTCCTTGGTTCGCCTTCTCCACAACATAATCTATGTGTTCTTTCCAATATAAGTTGTTCGTAATTATAATTCCTAGTAATTTAATTTAAGGCCTTTAGATTTCTGAATTATCGAGTAACCGAAGTTTAACGGATTCCTTTTAGCACTCATGTGGATGACCTCACACTTTTCATTATTTAGCGTCAGTTGCCAATTTTCGCACCACACTGATATCTTATCTAAATCGTCTTTCAATTGGTTTTTATCTTCTGAGGACTTTAGTGGACGATAAACGACAGCATCATCTGAAGACAACCTAAGACGGCTGCTCAGATTATCTCCTAAATCTTGTATATAGATAAGGAACAGCAGAGGGCCTATAACACTACCTTGGAGAACGCCATAAATCACTTCTATTTTACTCGATGTCTTTCCGTCAATGACTACTAACTTTGACCTCTCTGCCAAGAAAACACGAGTCCATTCGCATAACTGAGATGATATTTCATAAGCACGCAATTTGATTACAAGGCGCTTGTGAGGTCCGGTGTCAAAAGCCTCTCGGAAATCTAGAAATACGGAATCAACTTGAAATCTCTTGTTGACAGCACTCAACAATTCGTGAGAGTGAAGAGCTAGTTACGTTTCACAAGATCGATGTTTTCTAAATCCGTATTGATTGTGTGTCAATAGATCTTCCTCTTCGAGGTAATTCATAATGTTCGTACGCAACATACGTTCCAAAATCCTACTGCTTATCGACGTTAGTGTATGAGCCTGTAATTCTGTGGATTATCCCTATTGTCTTTCTTGAATATTGTGCGACTTGCGTAACTTCCCAGCCTTTAGTTATGGATCTTCCGTCGAGCGAGCGGTTGTATATGACAGGTAAGTATGGAGATATTGCATCAGCACACTCCGAAAGGAACCTAACTGGTATACAATCTGGACCCCGGTAGACTAGCTTTAATTAAGTGATTTAAGTTGCTTCACATCTCTGAGGATATCTACTCTGAGTTAGTCGTGTTGGCAGCTGTGTTTCTTTTCTGGAATATTTACTTCGTCCTCTTTGGTGGAGGAATTTCGGATGGCTGTGTTTAAAAACTCTCCTTTAGCAGCAACGTCATATACAGATCAAAGAAAATTAAGATTAATTCATTAAAATAAAAGGAGGATTGGTAACACGGACCAGATTTTTCATTTACTATATTATAATATGAAAAATTGCTTTTCCTACATTCTTAATTGTGTTTCTGCTATAAGATAGGGATTTATACAGTTGTAGGTGTTCTGTCACTAAAAGAGTTTGAATGTTCACTGATAATAAGTTGCCGGAGAAAATCGCACGCCGCAGTATTATCGTAGATGCGTGGCAACGTCTGTCGCAATAGAAGAAAATGAGGTTGACGTCTTCCTCACTGCCGCACCCACATGACGGAGATGGGATCAAATTGAGGTGGTAGAGACGCTGCTGGATTCTCCTGTCATTGAATCGAAGTGCTATATTAGCACTTTTGGTACGAAGAACATGATGGGAGAATAGGTCCACTGCGGCATGTTGTCTTCCTTTAATTTCATAAGATTAGTGCACATTTTCGTTCCATCGGGCCCTGATTCTATTCATAATGGTATACAGGGTGTTACAGAAAGGTACGGCCAAACTTTTAGAAAACATTCCTCACACACAAAGAAAATATGTTATGTGGACATGTGTCCGGAAACGCTTACTTTCCATATTAGAGCTCAATTTATTACTTCTCTTCAAATCACATTAATGATGGAATGGAAACACACAGCAACAGAACGTACCAGCCTTCGAACGCTTTGTTACAGGAAATGTTCAAAATGTCATCCGTTAGCGAGGATACATGCATTCACCCTCCGTCGCATGAAATCCCTGATGCGCTGATGCAGCCCTGGTGAATGGCGTATTATATCACAGCCGTCCACAATACGAGCACGAAGAGTCTCTACATTTGGTACCGGGGTTGCGTAGACAAGAGCTTTCAAATGCCCCCATAAATGAAAGTCAAGAGGGTTGAGGTCAGGAGACCGTGGAGGCCATGGAATTGGTCCGCCTCTACCAATCCATCGGTCACCGAATCTGTTTTTGAGAAGCGTACGAACACTTCGGCTGAAATGTGCAGGAGCTCCATCGTGCATGAACCACATTTTGTGTCGTACTTGTAAAGGCACATGTTTACTAGCAGCACAGGTAGAGTATCCCGTATGAAATCATGATAACGTGCTCCGTTGGGCGTAGGTGGAAGAACAAGAGGCCCAATCAAGACATCACCATCAATGCCTGCCCAAACGTTCACAGAAAATCTGTGTTGATGACGTGATTGCACAATTGCGTGCGGTTTCTCGTCAGCCCACACATGTCGATTGTGAAAATTTACAGTTTGAACACCTCGGAATGAAGCCTCATCCGTAAAGAGAACATTTGCACTGATATGAGGATTGACACATGGTTGGATGAACCATTCGCAGAAGTGTACCCGTGGAGGCCAATCAGCTGCTGATAGTGCCTGCACACGCTGTACATGGTACGGAAACAACTGGTTCTCCCGTAGCACTCTCCATACAGTGACGTGGTCAACGTTACCTTGTACAGCAGCAACTTCTCTGACGCTGACATTAGGGTTATCGTCAACTGCACGAAGAATTGCCTCGTCCATTGCAGGTGTCCTCGTCGTTCTAGGTCTTCCCCAGTCGCGAGTCATAGGCTGGAATGTTCCGTGCTCCCTAAGACGCCGATCAATTGCTTCGAACGTCTTCCTGTCGGGACACCTTCGTTCTGGAAACTTGTCTCGATACAAACGTACCGCGCCACGACTATTGCCCCGTGCTAATCCATACATCAAAAGGGCATCTGCGAACTCCGCATTTGTAAACATTGCACTGACTGCAAAACCACGATCGTGATGAACACTAACCTGTTGATGCTACGTACTGATGTCCTTGGTGCAAGTACTGTAGAGCAATTAGTCGCATGTCAACACAAGCACCGAAGTCAACATTATCTTCCTTCAATTGGGCCAACTGGTGGTGAATCGAGGAAGTACAGTACATACTGACGAAACTAAAATGAGCTCTAACATGGAAACCAAGCGTTTCCGGACACATCTCCACATAACATCTTTTCTTTATTTGTGTGTGAGGAATGTTTCCTGAAAGTTTAACCGTACCTTTTTGTAACACCCTGTATAATAATGCTTAGTTGTATTAACACATTTGAAGTTATATTAAAATATTATGTGCTATATTCATGCCAGTCCATGTGCAAAATTTGGTCTGTTATTGTATCTAGATAACAGTATAAAAGAAAATGGCAAATAAATAAATAATGCACTTGAAACTGGCGAACGTCGCCTAGGTGTTGTAAAACAGAATGGAAAGCGAAGAAATGTCTTCTGTGTGGGGTGTTTGTTTTCGGGCAAAACACGCCAGAAAAGAAGTTTTTTGCTTCGAGAAAGGTCGTGTTGGGATAAATGATTTTGAACGTTTAGGAAATCTCGATAACCGACAGATGTAATGAACTGCGACCATATAATCGTCGCGTAACATTTTCGTTTCTTAGGCAAGGTTCAAAAGTCTGGTTTTGCGGTACTGGCCGTACCTTTTTGTAACACCCTGTATAGGAGATCGTCAGGTGGCATTTTATTATATTTAGCTAAACTAGTCTTCACAGCTTCCTTGGACAGAGTGACAACTTTTTCATTTCCCTTTACTCCTCTGCACGCCTTCAACCAGAATATAATGGTAGTATTATTTAAGCGAGAAAGCTTATGAACTGCTTCTATGTCACACACAGGACAATTTTTGATGCTGTTGACATCATAGCATTTTAATATCGTCAAAGCTGAGAGTGAGTCCGATAAAATAATGGCTGTTTCTTCTTGAAATCCTTTACCGCACCGAAGTCCCTCTAAAATCGAAGTAAGCTCTACTGTGAGTATGGACACTATTTCACTTAGGCCTGGAATCTTATTGTCTTAAGTGATGAGTCCCGTTTTCAACTGAACCTCGTTGACCAACGAAGACGTGTCTGGAGACGCCCTGGACAACGATGGGATACCAACCTTACTGTCGCCCACCATAGGGTCTGTAAACCAGGAGTCATCTTCTGGGGTGCCATTTCTTTTTATAGTAGGATCCCTTCAGTTTGCATCCACGGCACCCTTACAGCACAGTGGTACGTCGATGATATTTTATGCTCCATTTTGTTGTCCTTCATGGCAAGCCATCCTGGACTTACATTTCAGCAACCCTTACACAACGAGAGTTTCCACTGCTTGTCTGCGTATTTCCCAGACACCACCTTGGCTAGCAATGTCGTGGGATCTCTCCCCAGTCAAGAATGTTTGAAGCATTATGGGCAGGGTCCTCCAACCAGCTCTCGATTTTGGCGTTCTACCCAGTTGGCACGATATCCCTTAAGAGAACATGCAAGAACTCTGTCAATTAATAACAAGTCGAATAACTGCTTGCATAAGGGCCAGTTTGTGAAACTCTTTCTCTTGGATAAATCAACCAATTTTTCTAAAATTGTAATCATTTGTTTGTCTGTACATGTTAGTCCCATTCGGACAATTTCTTCGTGGTGCGTCGTTTTCTTTGTCTTAGAGGGTACATTGGCTGTATGGAAGGCGCGTCTTATTATTTAGCGAGAGAGGACACTAGGTGCGGCGGTCCCACTGGCGCTATTCGAAAGGTGTGGGCTACGTGCCGGTAACGAGTTTCATCCCAGCACCACACAGCTGGTTTGAGCAGAATTAACTGCTCTTTACTGTGAGAACACAACAGTAGCCCTCGAGCACTGCTTGTGTCTATATGCGAGCGCATCTTCATATTATCAGGGGGTTCCCAAACTTTGTGGTACATGACCATGTTCCAACATTTACAAAACAGCAACTTACTCAAGTTTAGGCCACAAATTTTACAAATCATTCAATCTCTTATACATAGCTTTTTCATCTTCACACCATCTACATAGATACTCCGCAAACCATTGTACGGTGCGTGGTGGAGGGTACCCTGTACCACTACTAGTTATATCCTTTTCTGTTCCACTCGCAAATAGAGCTAGGGAAGGACGACTGTCTATATGCCACCTTATGAGCCCTAATTTCTCTTATCTTATCATCGTAGTCCATACGCGAAATGTATGTAGATGGAGTGTGGTATCGCTTTACGGTCAGCGACAAATGCCTGTTCTCTAAACTTCGTCAATATTGTTCCTCACAAAGAACATCACATCTCC
The DNA here is from genome assembly GCF_023864275.1 of Schistocerca cancellata. Classification (NCBI taxonomy): domain Eukaryota; kingdom Metazoa; phylum Arthropoda; class Insecta; order Orthoptera; family Acrididae; genus Schistocerca; species Schistocerca cancellata. Next base: position 369,074,927 of record NC_064629.1, read on the forward strand.
TCGCGGGATTCGCATTTGAGTTCACGAAGCATCTCCGTAATACTTGCATGTTGTTAGAAACCACTGGAAACAAATCTAGCAGCCCGCCTCTGAATTGCTTCGATGTCGTCTTTAATCCTGATGCGGATCCCAAACACTCGACCCCCCAAGGGGCTCACGGTCCTTTCGTGAGTACGTGCGTGACGAGCACGGGGCCCCGAGCTATCGCAGCCTTCCTTCTTTCCCGGGATGCATTTTCTTCCCCTTCCCCTCCATTTCTGTCCTTACTCCTTCCCCTCCGCCCTCTCCTCTCCCTGTCTTGGTGTCCTTGTTTGTCAGCCCCGCTATCCTCCTGGTTATGTTGGCTTTGCTATTTGGTTTTGTTGAGTATTTACCTCATCCTTTTAGCATTCTCTGGTCCCCCTCTGGGGTTTGACCTCCATTACTAAATTTCTATTCCGTAGTGTGAGCTATCTGTGGAAGAGCAAGCACCTTACCTAGTGTGTTCGGCGTGTGCCCTCCTAGTTCCTTCCATCTTTTCCTTCACGTCATTGTCTGATGCTAGGGTACATAGCCAGCACGGTAGCCATCCTGTGTAGTGGGGTCGTTATGTACCCTTTTGGTTGAGCCCCCCTGAAAACACAAGGATCACACTTCTGATACCTGAGCTGTGACTTCCTCATGTAAGCCTAGGAGTGATTGCTTGTCATCCTGGAGTATCGGAATTCCAGACGGCCCTTGCTGTGGCTGCGTGGCGCCTATGGGGAGAGCCCCTGATTGGAGTAGGTGGTACCAGGGTGGACGATATGCAGATCAAACTCATACGGGTCCAGAACTCTGGCTATTCTTCTATGGCCGTCTCTTTGAGTAGAAATGATCCTTTTTGTGCTGCTTCTTCTGCCCGTTCGGCCTTCCCTTCCATGGCTACCCCCTGGGAGGAGGGTCAGGCTCGTCGGCTAGGGGCGAAACCTTTCACCCACTATCTGTTTTGCACCAGGACTGATGGGGATACTTTCGCCAATACCAAACCTTTATTTTTTGTGCAACACGTTGAAGACAATTTTAGCGAAGATGCGGTCGGGTTTGTTGTTGATCAAAACTGCTTCAGCTGCCCAGTCTGTGGCCCTTCGTGCCTGTTACCATCTTGGCACAATTCCTGTGTCCATTACCCCCCACCAGTCTTAGAATATGGTTCAAGGTGTAATTTTTCACAGGGACCTCACCCTTCAAACTGATGAGGAACTTAGAGACAATCTAGGACAGTGGGGTGTTCACTTTGTTTGGCATGTTCAGAAGGGTCCGAAGGACAATCACATTGATACTGGTGTCTTTATCCTGGTCTTTGAAGGGGATACCCTCCATGAGAAGGTAAAGATTATGGTTTACTGATGTGATGTGAAGCCATACATCCCACCACCTATGAGATGTTTTAAGTGCTTGTGTTTTAGACACGTCTTCCCACTGTTCACAGACCCCTCTCTGTGGTGACTGTAGACATCCACTCCATGAGGGGAGTTCCTGTGTTCCACCTCCTGTGTGTCTTAATTGTCATGGCAATCATTGTCCACATTCACCAGATTGCCCAGTTTATAAGAAGGAAAAGAAGATACAGGAGTATAAGTCCCTTGATCGTCTAACCTACACTGAGGCTCGTAAGAAGTATGCACATTCTCATCCTGTGTCAATGACATCTAGCTATGCTTTAGTTACCTCTTTACCCCTTCCTTACCCCAGTCCCGTACCCCTCTCCTCCCCCCTTCCCCTGCAGTTCCCACACACTCTCCTCTGGGCGCCACTCCCCCTCCCCAGCCAGATAAGTGTCCCACTTCTTCAGCGTCTGCCGGTCAAGGATGCCCCTCCTGGGACCCCTCTTCCCGGCACCTTCCAGGCCAAAGGTCGGCTGCCACACGACGACCACGAGAAACACGGTCTATGGGTCCCCAGGTCGCCTGCTCTCTTTTTGTTCCATCGTTTACTGATCACTAACCGACCTTCAGTGGGTTCCGTGCTTTCTGTCGAAATCGGGTCGGCCCCCTGCGGGCCTCGGGTGGCGTTTGTACGTTGGTCTGTACAGTCGTTGCTAGCACGTGGATTCCTCTTCAAACTACATTGGAAGTGGTTGCTGTTAGGGTCCACCTGGACTCTGGCGTCACAGTTAGCAATCCTTATCTCCTTCCTGATAGGACTCTTACACCTGCTGCCTTAACTGCCCTTTTTTAGCAACTTCCTCCTCCCTTCCTCCTTCTCGGGGATTTTAATGCTCATCATCCCTTGTGGGGCAATGCATTTCCATCTAGTTGAGGTCTCCTCATAGACCAGTTTCTTGCAGACCACGACTTGTGCATTCTTAATGATGTCTCCCCTACCCATTTCAGTGCTGGTCATGGTACCTTTTCTGTCATTGATCTTTCTCTTTCTTCTCCCTCCCTCCTCCCTTCATTACAGTGGTCGCCACACGACGACCTTTGCGATAGTGACCACTTCCCGCTGATTCTCTCCCTCCTTTCCCACTCTCCGATGGACAGGTTACCTCGTTGGTCCTTCCAACGCGCCGATTGGCCTCTATATACTGCACAGGTCGTTTTTTCTCCCTCTTTGTCGGATTGTATTGATGATGTCCTACGTGACGTGTCTGATGCGATTGTTCGCGCTGCTAACCTTGCTATCCCAAGCTCATCTGGACCATTTCGCCGCCGGCAAGTCCCGTGGTGGAGTACGGCCATTTCCATTGCCATCCGTGATCGCCGTCGAGCTTTCAAACACCGTAAGAGGCACCCATCCGCTGTCAATGTTATTACCTTTTAACGCCTTCGCTCCAAAGCCCTTTACTTAATCAAATGGAGGAAACTGGTGTGTTGGGAACGCTTTGCTTTTTCCCTCGGTTCTACTGTCCCTATGTCACGGGTATGGGCTACACGTCGCTCTCTCCGAGGTTGCCATTGGCAGCCTACCCTCCCGACTCATTTTGCGTCAGCATCAACCTCCTATCCAGCTGCTTTCCTTTACCAGAAACAGCGGGTCGAAGCTTCTGCCTTGTGTTTTACCCCTTATCAGTCGAATCTTACAACGAACCTTTTACTGAATGGGAACTTCTTTCTGCACTTTCTTCTTCTCATGATACGACCCCTGGCCCAGACTCCATTCATAACAAATTGCTTCAACATCTCAGTGCTCCACAACGGCAACATCTTCTCTGGGTGCTTAACCGTATTTGGCTCCAGGGTGACTTCTCTTCTCAATGGAGGGATAGCATCGTGGTTCACATCCTTAAGCCTGGTAAGAACCCCCTGTTTGTCGAAAGCTATCGGCCAATTAGTCTGACAAACGTTGATTGCAAGTTACTTGAACGGATGGTAGCATGTCGGCACAATTGGGTCCTCGAATCTCGGGATCTATTGTCCCCTTACCAGTGTGGCTTCCGAGAGGAACGGTCTCCGATCGATCATTTACTTCGCTTGGAATCCGCAGTTCGGCAGGCTTTCTCCCAGCACCGCTATTTGGTTGCAGTATTTCTCGACCTTCGCAAGGCCTATGACGCGGCAATACGACTGAGAAGTATTACGTCAACTTGTTACGTGAAGTAAGAAACCGCATCAATAACGCAAGAAGGCGTACTGTATATTGTTACGGACCAGTCTGTTGGTATAACAAATGTGTTAAGCAAATAGGACGCGATATGGATCGCTGATACATTGGTATTAGGAAAACCTATGCGGTCATTACAAGTGACGTTGGACCAACACCATCCGATATTTCACACTATAAATACTCCAGCATCTGAGTTCAGAGGAGAGCTGGTCAGAAGGATCGATGGTGTTCAGGACGCGGGTACTCGATTTCCTGACACGGTATTAACGCTGGGTATAAGTCTGTTGTAGATTTTCTGCTCGTACTCAACACCGCCAACAGTCGCCGGAGAGATGAATTCCTCTCCGTAAGCACCAGTCACGAGTTCAGCGCTGCTGACAGCTTCCAACGCAGATGGGAAGGCTTGGGGGTCTTCCGTGTCGTCACCGGGCCTACCTGCACGGCAGGCCAGGGTCGGTGCACTTCTCGATCACACGACAACCGTCATCGCGGTTCAGAGAGCAAAGGTACGGGAGTGGATCGAGGACCTCTTAGGCCGGCGTGTATAAGCCACATACGCACGCGCCACCTTCTTCGAATGCGGAGGGGAAGACGCAGCATCCACTTCCTGAGTAGCTGCCGAGCGCTCGCTTCGCACCCGGACAAGCAGCGGCAGAGGACTGACGTAACATCGCTAAAGGAGAGATTTATTTGCAGAAATAAATGGTTAAGTCACTCTTCTTATACTGCACCCACCGGCGTACACAGCTTACAACCACCTCTTCTTCCCTGGGGAACCGCCAAGTGGTGAAATGGGAGAGTGCCTCCTGACACACCAACCACCTGCCACGCCTCCCAATAGTTGCCAGCTGCAAAATGTTTTCGGTTCCCATTCGAAAGTCACTTCTTTTAGGCTGCTAATAGATTAGCTGTGCAGAATCAACTTCCTGACACCTCGCTGTTTGCAAATGGACGTTACATCACGACACAAACACAAATTTGAATACAGCGACCAACGAAAAAAAGAAAGGTTGGCACGAGGGAGGATAGAAAATAGGTAGCCTGCTTGGGTGTCCAACACCGTGACCACATTTTTTATTACTTTGTTCGTTGTATGTGGTCTGGGCGGACGTCAGTCGACAGCCGTTGAAGTTCATCGTTAATTCGTTTACTCAGTTATTCTGACCGAACACGCTGGGATACCGTGCCAGCTTCGCTTCAACTCCATCTCATTGTTTCCTCATCCACCTCTATATTGCACTTCATGTCCTTGGACCGTTTCTGTTTCTATTTGGCTTGTTTTTTCACAGTTCACCTCCTTCCTGTTTTCATGCTTGATCGGTGTTCAGTTTTTGACAGGCTGTGCCCTCTTACCACTAAACCTGAGGGGGGTGGGGGTGGGAGGTGGAGTTGCGATGGGGAGTTTCCTTTGTGAGTTTAGGTTAAAAGAATAGACAGTTCTGCTTCCAGGTAATGTTAAATGGGTATTTTAATCTCAAACTCCAATTTTCCCTATTTGTATGATCCATCTTCACTTTTGTAAAATGGCATTCATATAAAAAATCCTGAAAGGAAATGAAAAGTTATGTGTGTGAAATCTTATGGGACTTAACTGCTAAGGTCATCAGTCCCTAAGCTTACACACTACTTAACGTAAATTATCCTAAGGACAAACACACACCCATGCCCGAGGGAGGACTCGAACCTCCGCCGGGATCAGCCGCACAGTCCATGACTGCTGCGCCTGAGACCGTTCGGCTAATCCCGCGCGGCTGAAAGAAAATAAAATCAGGCTTAACTCTCATAGTTGATAAATTAATTTCACGTTCTGTTTTCTTTGTTTCAGTGCTTTGATTTTTCTGATTTTACTACAATTATGAAAGTTAACACTCCATTTAGATACAATAACATTTACAAAAAAGTCATCCTCTGTTAAAAAGTATTTCAATCTAAATATATAGTGTTCATGTGAGATGGAGGAACTTGAGTGCTTTGCATTTAAATGTTTCTCATTTGTACTATGTACCTGTACAGCATGCTACTCATTATAGTATAAGAATAATCCACTGTCATAATTATTACCGTAATTTATTCCAAAACAAGTCTGCAGTGCAACTTCGCTGAATAGGTCTGCTAATAATCTGGGCTTTGTAACACTGCAAATTGTATCTGCTTCAGCATTCATATAAGCAAATACCACTACATATTACAATAAAGACCAAACCCAATTACATTTAAGATAGATAATTAGGCTAAAGCGGTAAACCTAATTAAGCCGTTCTACTATAATATGCTGAGTATTACAGTAGGGGAAGATTTATACTGCACTGAATATGGCCACAGAAAAGTGTGTGAATGTCGTTCTAATAGAAAGACCTGCTTTGTGTGACTTTGGAATAGATAAGGTGTACTGTCTTATTGTAGGAGGACATAACCTTTGTGAAAACGGCGGTAACAAACACTTTTTAACTAGAAAGACAGCCATGTACATTGCAGAATATTTACCCTATGAAAAAGAAAAAGAACAAAAATAACACTCAAGACTACAATTACAGATCCACTAAAGTGCAACATGTAACAACACTCAGTTGAGTCCAGTTCAGCTCCCGCTTTGAAGTACAGCGTAATATCAAATACTACAGTACAGACCAAACAGAGCATTCATCCTTTCAAATGTTGAAAAAGCAATAGTAGTAACTCAAATATGTTCACTTATTACTAAGAGGTACTAAAAGCAATACACTTTAGAAGAAACCAGTGCACCAGAATTGTTCTCCCATTGCAATTAAAATTTGAAAGCGAATAATACACTAAAAAAATATTTCTTCTCACCGCTATCATATTTTAATCATTGGAAGATATGGTGAATTCTGTACAACAACAGTTTACAAAATGCAGTAGCATTCAGAAAGGAGAAACCATGTATGTACTATACCGGTCTTATACAATCCCATGCACGAATGTGCACATCAGTGTCGAATATTTTTGCTGTGTAATAGTACCTGGGAAAAAAGCTTCTTATTCTGTCACTAAGATTACACTTACAGGCAATAAGCAAAACCATTCAAAGCAGAATTATATACTCAATCCGTGATAAGATGTAATAAAGCTGAATACCAGTCCTGTCAAAAACAGCTAACATGAAGTTCTCCACTAAATGAGAGAAACTACGAAAAATGGGCGCGAACAAAAATCGAGCAGTGTACTTACAGGTGATACATGACATGTATTCACAGTTGCGAATGTGAACAATCCTCAGCTATATAACGATGAAAATTTGTGCCGGACTAGGACTCGAACCCCAATTTCCAGCTTATCGCAAGCGGTCGCCTCACTTTTTTTATCTCGTTTTGTTCGTCCCATGACGCCCGTTCAAGTTCATCGTGGATCCGTTCACTCAGTTTTTTTTTTTTTTTTTTAATTACAGAGGGCAGATAACCTTCTGACCGAACACGCTGAGCTACTGTGCCGCCACATCATTAGGCTATCCGGGCACGCTCCACGGTCAGATACAGACTTCCATATGTTGTCAACCGTGTGTCTACATCCTGCACTCGTACATTCATTGTGAATATTCCCGTAAAGAGGAGACATTTAAATTAGAAAGTCACTTGCCCAGTGTCGGCGAATAAATACAATACTGCAGTGCCTGCGTCGTTCAGAATTGCGATGCAATGTCCGCAGAAAAGGCAGGTGAGTCCAAAGAACACACTTTCGATGAAACCAGCTTCTATTTTATAAAAAATAAAACAAGTACCGGTATTGGAACCATTTACATCACTCAATATAACGTATATGACATAAATCAAGCGTAATATGAGCAACATGCTTACAATGCAATTTAAATAGTGCAGTACACACACGAAGTAGTAACCAGGAACAAATGAACGTAAGTATGTAGAATACCAGCCTCTGCTTTGCATGAAACGAAAACAAGCTTGGCAGAATTTATATCAACCAATAATAAAACGACGGTAAAACTCGCAGCACTCAGTGGCCTGGCAGCGAACCAAGGTCGAGTTACCGGGAGTCTCCATGCAAGTTTCACTCACCTGCTCGCCTAAGCGGCTGTAGCTATAGTTTCTACTCGAGGACTATTTTTAATAGTTGCAAAATTCAAACTATAATGAGGTGACATCGTTAATAGCGGCGTGAAGCTACATTACATTTACTCATGTAAATGCTAATGCTCGAAAATATTACTCAAGCTGTCAGAAAACGTTATTTAACACCAGTCAGCTCAGATAAACACAGATAATATTCACTTCTGGCTGGATAGAAGCAAGTGAGACAAACACTAAAATCAGCCGACCGGTGTGGCCGAGCGGTTCTAGGCGCTTCATTCTGGAACCGCGCTGCTGCTACGGTCGCAGGTTTGAATCCTGCCTCGGGCATGGATGTGTGTTATGTCCTTAGGTTAGTTAGGTTTAAAGTGGTTCTAAGTCTAGGGGACTGATTTTAAGTACCATAGCGCTTAGCCCGCCGGTTGGCCGTGCGGTCTAACGCACGGCTTTCCGGGCGGGAAGGAGCGCCGGTCCCCGGCACGAATCCGCCCGGCCGATTTGTGTCGAGGTCCAGTGAGCCGGCCAGTCTGCGGATGGTTTTTAGGCGGTTTTCCATCTGCCTCGGCAAATGCGGATTGCTTCCCCTTCTTCCGCCTCAGCTACACTATGTCGGCCACTGCTGCGCAAACAAGTTCTCCACGTACGCGTACACCATCATTACTCTACCACGCAAACACAGGGATTGCACTCGTCTGATGTGAGACGTTCCCTGGGGGGGTCCACCGGGGGCCGAACCGCACAATAACCCTGGGTTCGGTGTGGGGCGGCGGAGGGGTGAAGTGAACTGCGGTAGTCGTCGTGGGTTGCAGACCACTGCGGCTGCGGCGGGGACGGAGCCTCCCCGTCGTTTCCAGGTCCTCGGTTAACATAACCATAGTGCTTAGAGCCATTTAAACCATTTGAACTTAACTCAACACTGTGTACAAACACAAACTGCTGCTGTTACCAGTGACTTGGCTGATGGTTAGGGTTGCCAGGTGTTCGGCTTTAGCTGGACACGTCAGACTTTTTACGACCAAATAAATACAAATCCGCCCTGTCCAGATTTTATTAGGTTTTTAGCGATGTATAGAACGCACTACTGAGGCCAATTGCAAGCGAGTGAGTATAAGAAGGAATAAGGAGATATACCATAAAAAAGTATATATATACATTGTCCAGTCACTTCCTGTCAGAAGCCTGAATAACCACCTTTAGCTGCGCGAGACATGCAAGAAGAGTCAGTGAGGTTGTGGAAGGTTCAAATGGCTCTGAGCGCTTTGGGACTTAACATCTGAGGTTATCAGTCCCTTAGAACTACTTAAACCTAACTAACCTAAGGACATCACACACATCCATGCCCGAGGCAGGATTCGAACCTGCGACCGTAGCGGTCGCGCGGTTCCAGACTGAAGCGCCTTGAACCGCTCGGCCACACCGGCCGGCTTGTGGAAGGTACTGACAGGGATGTGGAGCCATCCCGCCTCCAGCGCCGTGGCCAGCTGCGCTAGGTTTCTCGGCTGAGGATTCATGGCGCGAACAGCCAGATCGAGGTGGTAACTCGTTTGGGTTCAAATCCGGGGACTTCCGTGCCGAGGGGAGTAAGGTAAAATCATCCTGGTACTCTTCGAACCACGCATGTAACTGCGAGCTGTGTGACACGTCGCATTGTCCTGCTGGTAGATACCATCGTGCCGAGGAAAAACAAACAGCATGTAGGGGTTGACATCGTTCCCAAGGATAGATGCATTGTGTTGGTCCATTGTGCCTTCCAGAATAATGAGATCACGGCAGGCAGTGGCAGGGAAACATTCCCCAGACCATAAAGCTTCCTTCTCCGGCCTGTATCCTTCAGATGATTGCTGTAGGGTGTTTACTTTCAGACGTTTCACGCCGTATACGCCAACGGCCATCTGTGTGATGAAATGATAATTAAATCGACACCATAGCTGCAAACAGGCGTTGATATACATCATTGGGGACATGCTGAAAATGTGTGCCCCAACTGGCACTCGAACCCGGGATCTCCTGCTTACATTGCAGACGCTCTACCCATCTGAGCCACTGAGGGCACAGAGGATAGTGCGTCGGCAGGGACTTATCCCTTGCACTCTCCACGCGAGACCCCAATGGCTACCCGGCCATTGACCTTCTTGTGCGAACGCACACGCTATGCCCCAACTCGTACAAGCTTTGTAGATTAATCTGCCACTAGTAATGGGTGTGATGGGCAAACATCTATTAGGCGCACTACGAATGTAGTTGTTTGGACATGTTGTGAATGTGTGTCTCACGGGGAGCGTGCAAGGGATAAGTCCCTCCAGGCGCACTATCCTTCGTACCCTCAGTGGCTCAGGTGGACAGAGCGTCTGCCACGTAAGCAGGGGCTCCCGGGTTCGAGTCCCGGTCGGGGCACACATTTTCAACATGTCCCCAATGATGTATATCAACGCCTGTTTGCATCTAGGGAGTCGATTTAATTATCATTTCCTTCTAGAGAATCTGCACGGTCGTCAATGGTATCTGTTCTTTGGGGAACAGATACTGCCTTAATATATATGTCTGATGGATTTATAGAACGTGCTTCATCTGAAAAAGTCACCTGTCGCCACTCAGTGAAAGTCCAGTTGCGGTATTGGCGTGCAAAACCCAGCCTTCGTTGCCGATGAACAGCAATCAGCGTGGGTGCATGAACCAGGCGCCTGCTGCAGAGGCCCATACACAGCGCTGTTCGTTGAACAGTCGTTGAAGAGACACTGTTCGTAGCCTCTCGGTTCATCTGGGTAGTCACTTGCACATCTACTCGCCCGCACACATCTCCGCAGCCATCTTTCATCCCTGTCATCTATGGCCCGTGGTGCGCCACAACCCTGTCGCCTATTATGGATAGAGCCATTTTGCCATGTACAGTATACTTGAAAGGAGGATATAAGATGACAATAAACAAAAGCAAAACACGGATAATGGAATGTAGTCGAATTAAATCAGGTGATGCTGAGGGAATTAGATTGAGAAATGGGACACATAAAGTAGTAATGAGTTTTGCTATTTGGGCATCAAAATAACTGATGGTCGAAGCAGAGAGGATATAAAATGTAGGCTGGCGATGGCAAGGAAAGCGTTTCTGAAATTTGTTAACACAGAGTATAGATTTATCAGGAAGTCTTTTCTGAAAGTACGTGTATGGAGTGTAACATGGACGATAAATAGCTTAGACAAGAAGAGAATAGAAGCTTTTGAAATGTGGTGCTACAGAAGAATACTGAAGATTACATGGGTAGATCACGTAACTAATGAGAAGGTACTGAATAGAATTGGGGAGAAGAGGAATTTGTGGCACAACTTGATTAGAAGAAGGAATCGGTTGGTAGAACACGTTCTGAGGCATCAAGGGATCACCAATTTAGTACTGGACGGAAGCGTGGTGGGTAAAAACCGTAGAGGGAAGCCAAGAGATGAATATACTAAGCAGATTCAGAAGGATGTAGGTTGCAGTAGTTACTCGCAGGTGAAGAGGCTTGCACAGGATAGAGTAGCATGGAGAGCTGCAGCCAACCAGTCCTTGGACTGAAGACAACAACAACGACGACGTTATAAAACTTCCTGGCAGATAAAAACTGTGTGCCGGACCGAGACTCGAACTCGGGACCTTTGCCTTTCGCGGGTAAGTGCTCACCAACTGAGCTACCCGAGCACGACTCACGCCCCGTCCTCACAGCTTTACTTCTGCCAGAACCTCGTCTCCTACCTTCCAAACTTTACAGAAGCTCTCCTGCGAACCTTGCTGAGCTTCTGTAAAGTTTGGAAGGTAGGAGACGAGGTACTGGCAGAAGTAAAGCTGTGAGGACGGTTCGTGAGTCTTGCTCGGGTAGCTCAGTTGGTGAGCACTTACCCGCGAAAGGCAAAGGTCCCGAGTTAGTCTCGGTCCGGCACACAGTTTTAATCTGCCAGGAAGTTTCATATCAGCTCACACTCCGCTGCAGAGTGAAAATCTCATTCTGGGAACGACGTTATACTTTAACAACGGCGACACGTGAACCGTTTCGGAAACTCTTCCATTTGTAGCCCAAAGGCTGGGCATCAGACAAATCGCTCCATTTTCGCACTGTTGTCCGCGTCCCCCCGACACGCTTTATGTACCCTCCACTGCTAGTACCACCATCTGGCGTCTGCATGTGGTTATTGCACATTGATGTCGGTGGTGGCCACATTAATATGACTAGACTGCGTAGAAATACCAACCAGTGTTATTCTTATGCTTATGTTTTTCATCGTAGGTCTAACGAACCTAACACACAAAGTAGAACCACACTACGCGCAGAACGAGGGAAAGTAGAATGTGCCTGCAGTACCGATGGTGTCTTCATGGACGGCAGATAGCGTGCTGCACTCCGCTCACGTCTCGGTAAGATACGATACTTTTTGGATCTCGTGACAGCGCTCCACGGCAAGCTTCGCTCTCACTAAGGCTTGTCATCTACGATGGATGCCGCCAAAGACGCCAGTAGAGGACGTCGTCTTCGCATCACTTACTGCGTTCAGTTGTTCTCTTTAAGATGCTGCACACGGAGCTCCGTCCATATCTCGACCAGTAAGAATACAGCGTTGTAGCATAACACTACAAGTACTGAGAGCTAGCCACAATTGTCTTCTACTAGCAAGTGAACCAGTTCGTACAAAGGACAGTTAGGAATTGATATATCACAGTATCCCCGAAGGACTCGTAGCATTACCAAATTTATGTACTTCTCATGTTTCAACTTGTACATATTGTAAATAAATGTGTTAACATTTTATTCATTCCGTGGATTTCTGACGTGTTAAGCTACCTCATAAACGACGGATGCGACGGACACACTTTGCGACAATGCTGGTTCACTGTGATTCCGTGGCAGCAGTCACCACAGTGAAAAATAATAGCATTTCCTTTCCTAGAAATAATATGTATTGAAGTATTTTTAATTTGTGTATAAAATGGAAACTTCTTGAGAGCAACCAATACTGCAGTCATTCAGTTTCAGAGCCAGCGAATACAAACCTTGCTAACGAGCATTACCAGTATGGTGGAAGCACAACAAGCCCAGCAACAAACTAAACCTGAAGTACAGAGTGCCGGTGTCCAGAGGCCACATCCTCCCTTCCGTTCCTTCGGCGAGAAACCAGAGGAATGGATGGCGAACACGATGCAGCTACAACAACACTTTGCAGGCTACAAACTCTCAGGTGACGCACACACTGTTCTTTCTTTTTTTGTGGGCAGGAGTGCATATTTCCCATTTGTGTATTAAACTGTTTCCTCAGTTAGAATCTCAGATCCCACCCTACCAGCAAGTTGTTAGAAGGTTAGACGAATATTTTGAAGCGTAGATTCATGTAGCTGCTGTTCGTTTTTCGTACGCGTCGTCGCAGTAACGAATCTTCCAAGAAATTTGTCTCTGAACTCAACGGCATGAGAAGGAACTATAAAGTTCACTTGTGGAGTGCACTTGTGAAGCTTATTTTCAAGTCAAAATGCTTCGTGACAGAGCAGTTATTCAGAATCATGCAGGCAACAGAATACGGGTTGATATTCTAAAGCATCGCAATCTTACTCAGTGACTTACACGATGGTTATAATTACAGAGCAGCTGCTCACAAGGGTCCACTATGAGATGTAATTATCGTATGGCAGCGAAACTTGGCAGATATGATAAAGCTTTAAATGCCGGCCGGGGTTGCCGAGCGGTTCTAGGCGCTACAGTCTGGAACCGAGCGACCGCTACGGTCGCCAGTTCGAATCCTGCCTCGGGCATGGATGTGAGTGATGTCCTTAGGTTAGTCAGGTTTAAGTAATTCTAAGTTCTAGGGGACTGATGACGTCAGAAGTTAAGTCCCATAGTGCTCAGAGCCATTTGAACCATTTTTTTAAAGCTTTAATACGGAACCGATTTCCCCTCGAAAAAATTAGTTCAAATTTTGACCATCAGGAGCAAATCTGGCACCGTACAGCATCTGGTCGACGTCTCTGGTGCTCATATTGCACAAATTGTGAAAGGAGCGGTTAATAATAAAATTAAAAAATGGTTCAAATGGCTCTGAGCACTATGGGACTAAACATCTGAGGCCATAAGTCCCCTAGAACTTAGCGCTACTTAAACCTAACCAACCTAAGGAATGTCCTTAGGTTGGTTAGGTTTAAGTAGCGCTAAGTTCTAGGGGACTTATGGCCTCAGATGTTTAGTCCCATAGTGCTCAGAGCCATTTGAACCATTTTTTAATTTTATTATTAACCGCTCCTTTCACAATTTGTGCAATATGAGCACCAGAGACGTCGACCAGATGCTGTACGGTGCCAGATTTGCTCCTGATGGTCAAAATTTGAACTAATTTTTTCGAGGGGAAATCGGTTCCGTATTAAAGCTTTAAAAAAATGGTTCAAATGGCTCTGAGCACTATGAGCACTATGGGACTATCCATTCCCGTGGCAGGATTCGAACTTGCGACCGTAGCAATCGCGCGGTTCCGAACTGAAATGCCCTGAAGCGCTCGGCCACCGTAATAAAATCAACACTACGCCCTTCTCAGTTGTTTGATCTTTTCTGCTCATGTCCCGTTTCTAAGTCATTACGTAAGGAAACATACCTATACGTCTGTCTCCAACTATCAGCGCCAGTTTTGCACCTGGTGCCCACAACTAGAACTAACTTCTTTCCAACGTAAATCGGTTCCGCATTAAAGCATTATAATACCTTCCAAGTTTTGCTGTCATACGGTAATTACAGCCCACACTGAACCTCTGTGAGTAACTGCACTTTGATTATAACCACCCAGTACTTGGAGGAAGCTCAGGAACTGCGAGACTTCTCGGAACTTGACTTTAACATGGCTGTTGTTGCAACGCTGACATGATATTTCTCAGCGGCCCCGGTCCAGCATGGCGCCTGTTGACAGCCTCCACGGGCAGCGGTGCCACAACGGCGCAGGGCGCTCATCTTCTTTCGCTGCAGGTTCAAGCACTCCGACGTCTTTTGTGAAGTGTTACGTAAAACATGACCGCAAACACTACTTCTTCCTCCACACGGGCTACAGACACTTCCATATATCAGGACACACTAATCAAGTGTGCCTGGAAAAGAAACACAAAGTAAACTTTGTTCCACACAAATCTCGAATTGAGAAAATGGAAATAAATATGAGCTCTCATTCTGAATCTTTCCCGCTCCTCTTGGCAGTCCGCACAGGAACTGTGGACGAAAGCGCAAGAATGGCAAAGCGACAAGCACTTGGCACATTCAAATCGTCTCTCCTCAAATAGACAGACAACTCAACGCTCAGTCAATCACAAATCAGACAAATACGGTCTTCCAAAAGTCGGAACTGACAATCGCATTCAGGGAAATACACGCCAAGTTCATTTCTTAACATATTTGCAATAAATCTGTACTATTTCAGTTACATTCTGGTGCTTCAGTCACAATGATTAATCAAAATAGTGATGAACAGTTAGGACACCCTCAGCTACAAAATGACGTCTGCATCGCACAGCCTAAAACTTCGACAGCGTATCTGTTTTTGGGATGTGAACTTTGCAAGCAAAATATAGAAAAAAACATCATTGGTGCCATTCACACCAGTTCAATCACATTTGAATACCATTGTTTCTGTCACGGATGCATCTGACTTGTTTGGTTCAGACATTAAAGACAGTATGCGAGCTACTGATACATTTCTCATGCCAGCATTCATGAACTGTGTGAAAATATGGACAATTCTCGCACTCTTAACGTTCAAGGGCAATGCCGAACCAAATTTTTACAGAGCATGTCTCATACCTCACGCCATTCGTGATGAAGTTGCTTGTGTAATCGACAGGCTGGAACAAATCAGTGTCTTGAAATCTATATGTGTAAATCAACGGTCATTCTAGTCATCACAGGAAAATCGAATGGGGAATTCAGACATGTGCCAACATTAGAACTACGGTTAACCATCAAATGGTTATTCATTCTTTCCTGCTACCACGTGTCGAAGAGCTTGTGGATCGCCTAGCCGGAGGACGATTATTTTCAAAAATTGGTTTATTCCATGCTTACTTTCAACTTTCCCTGGGCGAGGAAAAAAATTATAACGGTCAATATGCACATTGGCTTGTATCAATACTAGCACTTTCTCTTCAGAAGCGCATCTGCTTCTGTGCTCTTCTAATGTTTTCTCGAACAATTGACGTCGAAAGTTCCGCCCTGGTCATATTGTTTAGATGACATCATTGTATCCAGACAAACACCCGAACAGCATCTCCAAAATTTAGAATCTCTACTTCAAATTTTAAATGACGCAGGAGTCGAATGTAATATAGAGAAATGTTCATTTTTCAATACCGAAATAGAGTATTTGGACATCTCATTGACGCCCAGAGCCTCTGTTCCTTGACTCAGAATTTAGATGCCATTCGGAGACTGTCTTCTCCTGAAACTGTAGGGTGACTACAGTTTTTGGAAAACTGACCTTCTGCATTCTTCATTCCAAACACAGCGCGAATTGCTGCTCCTTTGCATCGTCTCTGGTGGAAAAACGCTCTTTTCTAAGCGACTGGAGAATGCGAGCCATCATTTCGTAAGTTGAAAACTGCATTTCTTAGTCACTCACGTCTTACTCATTTTGAACTGCAGAAACCAGTAGTGTTTCCAGTTGACGTATCGTCACATGGATTACGGACAGTTTCATCGATAAGTTTGGAAACACTGAACGCCCCATAGCCGTAATGTCTAAGACGTTGAACAAGGCGCAAGTCAATAGTCAACTGGAAAAGGCAGCCTTAGTCATCACATATGGCATCACGAAATTTTACCAATATCTGCATGGTAGACATTTTTTCTTGTGACTGACCATAAGTTGCTAACTGCTCGTTTTCATCCGACGGAAGATGTGCCGGATCATATAGCACAGAAGCTACAACGTAAGTCACTATTTCTTTACAACTACCTGTAATAAATTCTTTATCACCCTACGGCACACCAGTCCAACGCGGACACTCTCTCTCCCTTACGTATGGAAAATGATCCCGA
Organism: Schistocerca cancellata; assembly: GCF_023864275.1. Lineage (NCBI taxonomy): Eukaryota > Metazoa > Arthropoda > Insecta > Orthoptera > Acrididae > Schistocerca > Schistocerca cancellata. The sequence goes on from NC_064629.1 coordinate 369,091,560, forward strand.
ACTGGATGTATCAGAAGGTTCTTGTCTTCAAATTGATCAATCTGATTTTTATGCATCGCAATCTTTTCATGTTAATTGTCGGCGGATCGCACAAGCTATTGAACAGGACCAATCACTAAGACTGCGGAAGTTCTACATTATGGAATGAGATTTCCACTCTGCAGCGGAGTGTGCGCTGATATGAAACTTCCTGGCAGATTAAAACTGTGTGCCCGACCGAGACTCGAACTCGGGACCTTTGCCTTTCGCGGGCAAGTGCTCTACCATCTGAGCTGGAAACATCCCCCAGGCTGTGGCTAAGCCATGTCTCCGCAATATCCTTTCTTTCAGGAGTGCTAGTGCTGCATGGTTCGCAGGAGAGCTTCTGTAAAGTTTGGAAGGTAGGAGACGAGATACTGGCAGAAGTGAAGCTGTGAGGACCGGGCGTGAGTCGTGCTTCGGTAGCTCAGATGGTAGAGCACTTGCCCGCGAAAGGCAAAGGTCCCGAGTTCGAGTCTCGGTCGGGCACACAGTTTTAATCTGCCAGGAAGTTTCTACATTATGACTTGTTGGCGTTCTTAATCCGAAATTGATTTCAGATGAATTAGTGCAAAAATGCCATGCATCTCTTCGGGATGGCGTAATTTCATTGCGTTCTCCTAATGAACAAGCACAAGTCATGATTCCCTCATCTTTGCAACGATGCGTTTCGAATCGTTTACATAGAGGATATTGGGGAATCCTTAGATCGAAGCAGATAGCGTGTGAACATCGTTCGTGACTCGTGCTGGATACTCGCTGCCACGTACTCACGGACAACGAGGAAGCGCCGCGCGAAGAATTTTTCAAATGGCCTCGACCTGGTGGTCCGTGGCAACGCTTACACATGGATTATGCTGATCCTTTCTGGAGCAAAAGGGGGCTGCTAATCGTCGACACATTGTCCTCTTGTGATTAGAAGGGTTGCCACAGGCCATCATTTCGGACAATTGTCCGAAATTTTCTTCGCTTTAATTTAACAATTTTGCCAATAAAATGGGATTCAACAAGTCCCAATGGCTCTGTTCTCTCCTCAGTCTAACGCTGATGCCGAACGTATCGTTCGCACTTTCAAGGCTCTCAGATGTTCAAACTTTGCGCTTCGCACTCGAGCGAAAATGCTTTGTTGTTGTTTCGCTTTACCTTTCACACTCTCCCTTTTCACGATGCTTCGGCAGAATATTTATTATTTGGTCATTGCCACCGCACTCTGCTGCATCTAATTCACCCTCGGCACCCAGCTTCAGAAGCCAGTTTTTTGATGACGTTCTGCACAACGGACAAAGTTTTCGATCATAACTACGACAAGCCTCACAGCTGGGAATCTAGCGCTGGCACTCAGGTGACTGTTCGTGCTCTTTACACCATTCGCAGGAAATCAGGCATCCATCAACACGCCAAAACCAATTTCGTTCTAATCGTACCGTAGATTTTCATATTTCACTAACACTGCCTGCAACCCAGCCTGCTGTTCCCGAGCAGCCTTGGTGTCTGGCATAGAGACGCATACACTGAGGTAACAAAAGTCATGGGATACCTCCTAATATCGTGTCGGGCCTCCTTTTGTCCGCCGTAGTACAGTAACTCAAAGTGGCATGGATTCAACAAGTATTTGGAAGTCCAATGAAGAAACAATGAGCCCTGTTGCCATTATAGTCGTCCAAAACTACGAAAGTGTTGCCAGTGCAGAATTTTGTGCACGAGCTGACCTCTCGATTATGTCCTACAAATGTTCTATGGAAATCATGTCGGGAGATCTGGTTGCCCAGATGATTTTCTCCAACTGTCTAGAGTGTTCTTCAAACCAATCGCAAACAACTGTGGCCCACGGACATGGCACATTGTGATCCATGAAGATACCATCGTCGTTAGGGAACATGATGCCCGTGAATAACCATCTCCAGTCAATTATCGGTCCAGTTGGACCAGAGGACCCAGTCCTTTCCATGCAAACACAGTCCACACAATTATGGAACCACGACCAGCTTACACAGTGGCTTCTTAGTAACTTGGGTCCATGGCTTCGTGGGATCTGTGCCACAGTCGAACCCTACTATCAACTCTTACCAACTGAAATTGGGACTCATCTGAACAGGCCACGGTTTCCCAGTCGTCTAGGGTGCAACCGGTATGGTCACTAGCCCCGGTGGCGGGGGAAGGGGGGGAATGGGGGAAGCGCTGCACGCGATGTCATATTATTAGCAAAGGCACTCGCATCGGTCGTCTGCTGCCATAACCCATTAACGCCAAATTTCGCAGCACTGTCCTTACAGCAACGTTAATAGTACGTTCCGCATTGATTTCTGTGGTTATTTCGCGCAGTGTTGCTTGTCTGTTATCACTGACAACTCTATGCAAATGCCGCTGCGCTCGGTCGTTAAGTGAAGGCATAGGCCACTGCGTTGTCCGTGGTGAAGGGTGATGCCTGAAGTTTTGTATTCTAGGCACAATCTTGACACTGTGGGTCTCGGAATATTGAATTCCCTAACGATATCCTAAATGGAATGTCCTATGCGTCTAGCCCCCAACTACCATTCCGTGTTAAGAGTCTGTTAATACTCTTCGTACGGCCATAATCACGCTGGAACCATTTCACATGATTCATCTGAGTACAAATGACAGCTTCACCAAAAAAACTGCCCTTTTATACCTTGTGAACGCGACACTACCGCCATCTGTGTATGTGCATATCGCTATCCCATGTATTATGACTCCTCAGCGTAGAACAACAGTCGAGCTGCCATGACTGTCGACCCATGACCAATGAATACCAAAGTGCAAAGGACAACTAATACAAGTAGAGAGCTTTATATGTTCAAATTAGACAGAGAAGCAGTAGCGTCTTATCTCAATGCTGAACTTGAAATCTTCAGTACAGAAGTATCTAGAGAAACTATGAGTCAAGTTTAAAAGAATAGTTGACCATGCTACAAGATGCTACTCCAGGCGGATGTAAAAATGAATGTGCTCAACGGAAAATAATAAATGCTAAATGAAGATTTGGCCCTGTCTGACGACCCCCTGAAGCAGATCTTATGATCTCTTAATGGACTTTAACATATAAATTATAACCTAAACATAAATGAATGATTAATGCAACTAATACTACTAAAGGATAAACGTTGTTCCTGCTTATATATTTGTTGTAGATTAAAAAGAAACCTTTATATTACAAAGTTTACATTTCCTGAGTAAATTACTAATCAATTGCCCAACTCTGCCCCATATTATGACTGCGCGATCTAATATCAGTAACGCGAAATGACTGACATCATCTACGTACAAAACGCTAGAAGACACTATTTTCAAAGATGATCTACAGTGGTGTGGAACCTCAGTGGAAATAAACTAACGTGATCACAGCTGTTTAGCTTTTATAGCCCTAATAAGCCGAAGCAGTTTGCGGTATCACCGTATGTACTGCGTCCGGTGCGTCGAAGTGATGGTTCTCGTAGTCGTCTGCAACGATGGAAAAACTCCAGCCACAGATAAACTCTTTCAAACACTAGGACGGCAGAAGGCGGTCCGCTGACTAATGTACTCTAATACTGTCTTCTCCTCTCTGTGTTCTACGGACGAGAAATGCGGACTCCCAGCCACAAGGACGGAGTTCAGATAATGTCTCAACGTAAGTATAGGCAGAGGAAGGGCTCTCAATTACTGAACGTTGCGTACTCAACAACGACTTCCAACGCGGAGGTGAAGTCCAGAATCGTATAGGTTCGCAACAGCACAGTGCCTCACTGTTCTAACTATAAACTCTCCTGAGAGCAAAGACAGCAAGTCCGTCTGTACCAACAAAGCTGATATCGAGCGACCGTCATACACGGGCGCTCACAACGGAAGACTTCGTATCTCCACCGCTGGCTTCCCAGCAAGGCTCAGCTCCCCACCATCGTAATTCCGAAAACGAATCATATTCCCGAAACCACGGAATATTCCCCCTCTCTACAGATTCTTCCGAACGCCGACCAACCATATTTTAGTCTTTTGTCGTCCAGCGGGGAAAGTTTGCTAGGAAATACCTATACTCATACAATACTATACTTCTGAGTAAAAATCCGCGGAAATAACCCACCCTGCGTGGTTTCCGAGGTGCCGCTTCTTCGTTCCTCTCACCTGCGTCCAAGATTTGCAGAGTTTGGAAGTACGAGGTGCATTCAAGTTCTAAGGCCTCCGATTTTTTTTTCTCCGGACTGATAAGAGATAGAAACATGCGCATTGTTTTAAAAGCAGGCCGCGTTCATCGTCAATACGTCCCAGAGATGGCAGCACCGTACGGCAGATGGAAAGTTACTGCCAGCGGCGAGAATGAGAACTGTTTTAAATACTTAAAATGGCGACGTTTCCTTACTTGAACAGCGTGCAATCATTCGTTTTCTGAATTTGCGTGATGTGAAACCAATTGAAATTCATCGACAGTTGAAGGAGACATGTGGTGATGGAGTTATGGACGTGTCGAAAGTGCGTTAATTGGTGCGACAGTTTAATGAAGGCAGAACATCGTGTGACAACAAACCGAAACAACCTCAGGCTCGCACAAGCCGGTCTGACGACATGATCGAGAAAGTGGAGAGAAAGGTTTTGGGGGATCGCCGAATGACTGTTGAACAGATCGCCTCCAGAGTTGGCATTTATGTGGGTTCTGTGCACACAATCCTGCATGACGACCTGAAAATGCGAAAAGTGTCATCCAGGTGGGTGCCACAAATGCTGACGGATGACCACATGGCTGCCCGTGTGGCATGTTGCCAAGCAATGTTGACGCACAACGACAGCATGAATGGGACTTTCTTTTCGTCGGTTGTGACAATGGATGAGACGTGGATGCCATTTTTCAATCCAGAAACAAAGCGCCAGTCAGCTCAATGGAAGCACACAGATTCACCGCCACCAAAAAAATTTCGGGTAACCGCCAGTGCTGAAAAAATGATGGTGTCCATGTTCTGGGACAGCGAGGGCGTAATCCTTACCCATTGCGTTCCAAAGGGCGCTACGGTAACAGGTGCATCCTACGAAAATGTTTTGAAGAACAAATTCCTTCCTGCATTGCAACGAAAACGTCCGGGAAGGGCTGCGCGTGTGCTGTTTCACCAAGACAACGCACCCGCACATCGAGCTAACGTTACACAACAGTTTCTTCGTGATAACAACTTTGAAGTGATTCGTGGTTCAAATGGCTCTGAGCACTATGGGACTTAACGTCTATGGTCATCAGTCCCCTACAACTTAGAACTACTTAAACCTAACTAACCTAAGGACATCACACAACACCCAGTCATCACGAGGCAGAGAAAATCCCTGACCCCGCCGGGAATCGAACCCGGGAACCCGGGCGCGGGAAGCGAGAACGCTACCGCACGACCACGAGCTGCGGACTGAAGTGATTCCTCATGCTCCCTACTCACCTGACCTGGCTCCTAGTGACTTTCGGCTTTTTCCAACAATGAAAGACACTCTCCGTGGCCGCACATTCACCAGCCGTGCTGCTATTGCCTCAGCGATTTTCCAGTGGTCAAAACAGACACCTAAAGAAGCCTTCGCCGCTGCCATGGAATCATGGCGTCAGCGTTGTAAAAAATGTGTACGTCTGCAGGGCGATTACGTCGAGAAGTAACGCCAGTTTCATCGATTTCGGGTGAGTAGTTAATTAGAAAAAAAATCGGAGGCCTTCGAACTTGAATGCACCTCGTATTATCCGGTTGTCCTTCTGGCCCTACTACAATAGTGGCCGGTCACCCCTGTATTGTGTCTTCGCGCTCAGGTGCCCAGACTGTCCGTCTTGGCACTTCCTGAGTGGAGTTGAACCACCACACCTGTGTGGGCCTTCCACCCAGGGCTTGAGTTCCGCCTGCCGTTTCATTTCCACTGTCATTCCAACCTCTACTAGTACTGGCAGTCATTCATTACGCCATTGTGATAATAGACACTCCATCACCTTTCATACAATAAGCATTAACAATTACTTACAAGGCGTAAATGAAAATGTCAGTCTCCTTTATATATTCATATATACGCTGTACAACCTATCACATGACACCTAATTGTTTGTAGATCACGGCAAAGTATGTGGATGGGTGCTTGTAAGGTGCGAAATTATAGCCACCTTACAATGCAGTGAATAGATATGTACTCAGTAGAAAAAAATCATTATGGGAGTGATCCTCCATGGTATACATTCTCTGTAAAGGATTTTCTAAAGAAGCAGAGACTACTGCATAGTAGATATAAAACAAAGCGTAAATAGATAGATAGATAGAAAAAGAGAGAGATACTGAATGAAATGACTTTGACAGTCAAAAGAGCACTGTATGAAGCCTTCAATGACTACCGTAGCAGAATATTGTCGAAAGATCTTTCACAAAACCCAAAGAAATTCTGGTCGTGTTGACATGCTGTTAATGGCACCAAAATTAGGTCCAGTCACCCATGGACAAGCCAGGAACTGAAATTGAGAGTAGCAAAGTAAAATCAGAAATGCTTATCTCTGTTTCAGATGTTCCTTTACAAAAAGGAAAACCCAGGAGTATTGCCCCAATTTAATTCTCGTATCACTGAAAAGATGAGTGAAACAGGTATTATTGCCAGAGACGTCGGGGAAACAGTTGCAGTCGTTAAAAACCGAACGAAGCCCCAGGACCCGATGGAATCCCTGTCAGATTCTATACAAAATCTGTGGCTGAGTTGGTCCCTCTGTTAACTATAATCTATCGTAAGTTCCTCGAACAAAAAACCGTGGCCAGTAGTTGGAAGAAAGCACAGGTCACACCCAGGGGTGTACCAAGATAGTAGTGAGATAGGCCTCCGCCAAGGGCGCAGGCGCAGAGGAAGCGCAAAAGCTAACCGAAAGAACACCAAGAAAGGAAGACCGTTTAAGAACAGGAGACGTTCGTGAATTTCCCTGTTCCTCGGGTTCTCATCTTCTGCCTATTAGAAGAAACCTTTCCCTCGACTCGCGACAGTAAACGCAAGATGTCATAGTGTCATTTCTACAGTGTCATTTCGCCCATGTAGCATGCTAAAAGATGACTACTATCGTACATACGTCTGTTGCTTATATCGTTTATGTGGCAGCAGTACACTCGGCAATCATCTGTCGCATACACAGGTCGCTCATGTTCAATAGTGGAGTTCTAGCTGCTACTTCGCTACAGCATCGTAGGGTTTATTGGCGAGTTACTTGCGGTGGAGGATGCTAACAAATAGGTGGAAGGGATAAATAATTTACTTATACCTCCAGCCGGTACTTACGCTGCTCCCACGTCTGCTGTGTAAATAAAAAAGAATCACAAATAGCTCTTCGTGCATGATTTATAATATTACAGTCGTTGAGCTTATAGGTAGCCATACTATACTCTGTTCGTCTACGTTGAACTGTCGAATAAAACACGGAAAGAATGGTAATAGAAGTGATTCACAAAACTACCGCCCAGTGTCACTGACATACATTTGTTATGAAATCTTATAACATGTTGAGCTCAAACATAATGAGGTACCTCGAACAGAACGAGCTCTACCACGGCAACGAGCATGAATTTCGCAAACGTAGATCACGTGAAACCCAGCTCGCACTTTTCTCACATGACATCTTGAAAGCCACGGATCAAGGCAGTCAGGTAGATGCAATATTTCTCAATTTCCGATACGCATTTCGCTCAGTCCCATATCTACGCTTATTGCCGAAAGTACGATCGTATGGGGCACAAGATGAAATTTGTGACTGGATTTAGGATTTCTTGGCAGAGAGGACGCAACACGTTATTTTAGACGGAGTCATCGACAGATATAGAAGTGACTCCGGATATAGCCCAGGGAAGTATGTTGGGTCCCTTGCTGTTGATTTTGTGTATTAATGACCTTGCAGACAACATTAATAGTAATCTCAAACTTTTCGCGGATGATGCAGTTACCTACATAGAAGTACTGTCTGAGCGAAGCAGCACAAATATTCAGTCGGACCTTGATTTCAAAGTGGTGCAAAGAGTGTCAGCTTGCTTTAAAAATGTTCAGAAATGTAAAATTTTGCACTTTACAAAACAAAAAACATAGTGTCCTCTGAATACAGTATCAGTGACTCATAGTTGGAATAGGTAAATTCATACAAATACCTAGGTGTAACACTTTGTAGGCATATGAAATGGAACGATCACATAGGCTCAGTCGGGAGTAACGCAAGTGATAGACTTCTGTTTATTGGTAAATATTAGGGAAATGTAATCACTCTACAAATAATATTACCTACAAATCTCTCGTACCAGCCATCGTAGAATACCGAACAAATATGTGGGACCCAGAGCAAATCAGACTAGAAGAGGATACTGAACGTTTATAGAGAATAGCAGCATGAATGATAACAGGTTTCTTTCACCCATAAGAAAGCGTCACAGAGATACTGGAAGAACTGAAGTGGCAGACTATTGAAAATGGACAGAAAGTATGCGTAGAAGGTCTGTTAACAAATCTTCAAGTACTAGCTTTAAATGATGATTCTAGGAATATACTACAACTCCCAATATATCACTCACGTAGGGATCGTGAGGACAAGACTAGATAAATTGCAGCATGCTGAGAGGCATTTGCACAGTCATTCTTCTTTTGCTCCATACGCGACTGGAACGGAAAAAAATCCTAACAACTGGTACAGTGGGACGCATCCTCTGCCATCCACTTAACTGTGTTTCGCAGAGTGCAGATATACACCGCCTACGTAGCCGCTGCAGCAGCCACCACTTCCGTCGCCGTTCACAGTGACGTTAGTCCTGGACGCCGGGCCTTCATCAGCTATACCTCCATCGGCGTCCACAGCAGCGCCAATGCTGGACCCACCGGTGGTATTGTATGGACTTCTACGTCGGGTTTGTTCGCAGGCCAGTCCATTACAGGGATGTTATTGTCGTGTAACCACTCCACCACAGGCCGTGCATTATGAACAGGTGCTCGATCGTGTTGAAAGATGCAATCGCCATCCCCGAACTGCTCTTCAACAGTGGGAAGCAAAGAGGTGCTTAAAACATCAATGTAGGCCTGTGCTGTGATAGTGCCACGCAAAACAACAAGGGGTGCAAGCTCCCTCCATGAGAAACACGACCACACCGTAACACCACCGCCTCCGATTTTTACTGTTGGCAGTACACACGCTGGCAGATGACGTTCACCGGCCATTCGCCATACCGACACCCTGCCATCGGATCGCCACAATGTGTACCGTCATTCGACACTCTACACAACGTTTTTCCACTATTCAATCGTCCAATGTTTACGCTCCTTACACCAAACGAGGCGTCGTTTGGCACTTACCGGCGTGATGTGTGGCTTGTGAGCAGCCGCTCGACCATGAAATCAAAGTTTTCTCACCTCCCACCTAACTGTCATAATACTTGCCGTGGATACTGATGCAGTTTGGAATTCCTGTGTGACGGTCTGGATAGATGCCTGCCCTCTTGCGACCCTCTTCAACTATCGGCGGTCTGTCAGCCAACAGACGAGGTCGGCCTGTACGCTTTTGTGCTCTACGTGTTCCTTCACATTACCTTTTCACTACCACATCGGAAACAGTAGACCTAGGGATGTTTAGAAGTGTGGAAATCTCGCGTACAGACGTATGACACAACTGACACTCAATCATCTGACCACGTTCGAAGTCCGTGAGTTCCACGGAGCGCCCCATTCTGCTCCCTCGCGATGTCTAGTTACTACGAGGTGCATTCAAGTTCTAAGGCCTCCGATATTTTTCTAATTAACTACTCACCCGATATCGATGAAACTGGCGTTACTTCTCGACGTAATCGCCCTGCAGACGTACACATTTTTCACAACGCTGACGACATGATTCCATGGCAGCGGCGAAGGCTTCTTTAGGAGTCTGTTTTGACCACTGGAAAATCGCTGAGGCAATAGCAGTACGGCTGGTGAATGTGCGGCCACGGAGAGTGTATTTCATTGTTGGAAAAAGCCAAAAGTCACTAGGAGCCAGGTCAGGTGAGTAGGGAGCATGAGGAATCACTTCAAAGTTATCACGGAGAAACTGTTGCGTAACGTTAGCTCGATGTGCGGGTGCGTTGTCTTGGTGAAACAGCACACGCGCAGCCCTTCCCGGACGTTTTCGTTGCAGTGCAGGAAGGAATTTGTTCTTCAAAACATTTTCGTAGGATGCACCTGTTACCGTAGCGCCCTTTGGAACGCAATTGGCAAGGATTACGCCCTCGCTGTCCCAGAACATGGACACCATCATTTTTTCAGCACTGGCGGTTACCCGAAATTTTTTTGGTGGCGGTGAATCTGTGTGCTTCCATTGAGCTGACTGGCGCTTTGTTTCTGGATTGAAAAATGGCATCCACGTCTCATCCATTGTCACAACCGACGAAAAGAAAGTCCCATTCATGCTGTCGTTGCGTGTCAACATTGCTTGGCAACATGCCACACGGGCAGCCATGTGGTCGTCTGTTAGCATTTGTGGCACCCACCTGGATGACACTTTTCGCATTTTCAGGTCGTCATGCAGGATTGTGTGCACAGAACCCACATAAATGCCAACTCTGGAGGCGATTTGTTCAACAGTCATTCGGCGATCCCCCAAAACCTTTCTCTCCACTTTCTCGATCATGTTGTCAGACCGGCTTGTGCGAGCCTGAGGTTGTTTCGGTTTGTTGTCGCACGATGTTCTGCCTTCATTAAACTGTCGCACCAATTAACGCACTTTCGACACGTCCATAACTCCATCACCACATGTCTCCTTCAACTGTCGATGAATTTCAATTGGTTTCACATCACGCAAATTCAGAAAACGAATGATTGCACGCTGTTCAAGTAAGGAAACGTCGCCCTTTTAAGTATTTAAAACAGTTCTCATTCTCGCCGCTGGCGGTAAAATTCCATCTGCTGTACGGTGCTGCCATCTCTGGGACGTATTGACAATGAACGCGGCCTGCTTTTAAAACAATGGGCATGTTTCTATCTCTTTCCAGTCCAGAGAAGAAAAAATCGGAGGCCTTAGAACTTGAATGCACCTCGTACTGAGGTTGCTGATATGGAGTACCTGTCAGTAGGTGGCAGCACAATACACCTAATATGGAAAACGTATGTTTTTGGGGGTGCCCGGATACTTTCGATCGCACAGTGTATTTCTTCCTCAACACGAAGTTACTCTTCCTCACTCTTCCTGTCTCTCGTCTTTACTTCTTCCTTACTTCTTTTACTTGTTTTCGTAAAACAGTCTTACACTAAACAAGGGATATACAAAAAATTTCCTGTAAATATAGCAAATGTTGTATTTATAAGATTAGGTGCCACTTGCGCTCTGGTTTAGAACCCAGATGACAGAATAAAACTCTACATCGAATAAATGAACAAACTAACTCCAGAACTAATCTACTGGCGACCAACACTCTAAAGACATCCGTGAATATGCATCGAAGCGAATGGTATTTTCTATTTTTGACTTTGTTTTTAATTACCAATTTTTCCTTTTTCCTTTTTTTTCTCCAAGAGTCCCCACAAATTCCGTTTGGTATCCCATGATGTGGGTGATGCGTACTACAAGAAGAGAGATGTGCCAAGGAAAATAAGAACAACAGAAGTTTATTTCTGACACAGAGAATAAATTTTGATGTTAGGTTCTCAATAGCTGCTGAACAGCTTCTGAACGAATGCAAGTGAAAAATCGTTCCGATCTGATGAGAAACTCGCCTTTCTCGATAACAGTTCTTGAAGATACAGTTGCGTACACAGTCTGTCACAGTAATGAAACACTGCCATACGCGAAGTCCGCATCTGCTACGTTATTGATGTCTTGGATCCGACTGGCATGCGCAGCATTCTGACAATTGGCACTCGGTGAACATTGGTATCGAACTCTCGAACTTGAAATAGAAATCACATACTCATAGATTGATTGGTGAGCTGCTGATCGGTGTCTTATAAATCCATCTGGCGGAGTAATACTGGGAAGTTCTACTTGTAACACGTGGCCTGCGAAGGTATGCTAGTGCCGACAATAGTGGCGCTGTGGCGCCCTCAGATACCCCAGCGGCTGTCGAAGGCAGGATGAGTTGCGGTTGAGTTGTGGGCGCCTTGACTGTGCAGCAACCTGCGGCTCTCTGCTGTGTGGCTGGTGGCTGTACTGTAAGGTGCTAGCCACTGATACCACATCCCACATTCCTAAGGAGCAGATAGAGAAGTAATTTCGCTGTGTAATCGACTGTTGTGACAAAGGTGTCAGCCACGGATGTGGTATCGCGTCTTCCCTAATGGAGTGAAGACAAAGCCAGTGTGGAGAAGGAGCGCCGCCCTCATGGAGGAAGAAGATATCCTGACATTGGATGGCAGATCCAGAAAACGTATCTCCAGCGGTGGAGACCTGGACTGGAAGATGGGCCAAAGGCTGGCAGTGCGAAGCAGCCACAAAGAGAGAGACCCGTCCAGCAGAAAACAGAGATGGACAGACCTGGAAAATAAGAAATACAGGGTCGACATCAAAAGAAAGGTGACTGGGGCGCCAAAGGCAGTGTGACCTGGCGGGCTAGTCTTGCAGCAGAACTTCCATGACTGGCGAACTGGAGTGCCGAGGAACCCCAACCAAATACTCATGGAAGGTGCCTCAAGGAGAGAGGACAGGTAAACTGCTAAGATGAGGAAACTCTGAAGATCGCAGGAGACAACAGCAGCTGGAGTTGTAAGAGGGCAACAAAAAGTTCAGAGCGACACAGAGCAGTGTCTTGGAGTAGGCATGTTGTATGCCACCAGATTGCATGGTGAAGGAAAAACCAAATGAGTGAGATGGAGTGGGAAGCACTGGAGCGATAGGCACTGTGCTGCTATAGCCGGAGCCGGTTGAGCTGGACATGACGCTGGGCCCGTGGCGCCGGGGCGTTGGCGCTGGACCCAATGGCACTCGGGCCAGTGGCGCCAGATCCAGTGCATCCAGAGCTGGTGGAGCCGGAGCTATTGGTGCTGGAGTCGGTGGTGGCAGAGCAGGAATTGCTGGAGTGGGAGCTGCTTGGCTGGTGGCGCTGGACCCGGCGGCGCCAGGGCTGGTGGCGCTGGACCCGGCGGCGCCAGGGCTGGTGGCGCTGGACCCGGCGGCACCAGGGCTGGTGGCGCTGGACCCGGCGGCGCCAGGGCTGGTGGCGCTGGACCCGGCGGCGCCAGGGCTGGTGGCGCTGGACCCGGCGGCGCCAGGGCTGGTGGCGCTGGACCCGGCGGCGCCAGGGCTGGTGGCGCTGGACCCGGCGGCACCAGGGCTGGTGGCGCTGGACCCGGCGGCGCCAGGGCTGGTGGCGCTGGACCCGGCGGCGCCAGGGCTGGTGGCGCTGGACCCGGCGGCGCCAGGGCTGGTGGCGCTGGACCCGGCGGCGCCAGGGCTGGTGGCGCTGGACCCGGCGGCGCCAGGGCTGGTGACACCAGAGCCGTTGGTGCTGGAACCAGTCGCGTTGGAGCTGGTGGTGTCAGAGCCAGAAGTGCTGGAGCCTGTGGCACAGGGACTGACAGCGAATGAGCTGGTGGCGCAGGAGCAGTGGGCGCCAGCACAGGGTCAGTGGAAGGAGAAATGCAGGTTAGTGTGGTTGAGGCACAGGGGCGAAAGACCAATGGACTTGAAGAAGGCACTAAAGAAACTTCAGTGAGCAGAAATATGACAGAGGTAGTCCATATGGCAAGGAAGGTGGGCCATGAATCCAATGTATTGTCAAACTCCCGAGGGAGTGGGACCATTGTAGCTGAGTCCTTTGTGGGAAAAGCTTCAGGACAAGTGAGGTGCCATTAAAGTAATTTGGTAGTGTACAGGAAGAGCAGTGCATGATGCAGAAGCTGTGCTATTCTGTTGATGGTATCTGTAGGCAGTGTCACCAAACTACGTTGAGTCACGTAACTGATGTTGTAAGTAGGCTGTTTAGGTTTTTATATTGGTAACGCCACGTAGCGCACTGTATGAAAATCACTGGCTGTGCTGTGTGCAGTCTGTGGCTGGGTGGCATTGTTGTAATAGTGAATGACGTTTCACACATTGCTTTGTATATATTTGCTCATTTCGTTTAATATCTAGTTTCTAGCTGCACTGCAGCATTGGTTAAAATAAAATTTAATAGATGTACTAATATAGATATTTTTTCTGCTTGAGCTTTGTCATGTTTAGATATAAGTTACGGCATTTGCTGCTGCTGTTTGCCAGGCATAGTGCTACTGAATTTCACTTTGTATTACTCTGTTAAGCCAGTTTTACTACTGATTTATTTTTCTTGTTGCTGCACATTGGCTCATACTAGTTATAATGTTGCATTTGCTTTGCTAATTTATTTTTATTGCTGCTAACTTTGCCAATTTGCATTTTTTTTGTCATTGCTGTTTATGTTAATTGTTTTGTACTGCTGCATTGCCTCGTCCTTTAGTATATATATCTGAGCTCAGTAGATTTAAGTTAGCTTAAGATGGGGTAGGCTATATAAGAGAACTAGTTGTGATGAATTGGAAGAAATGCATTGAGAAGCTATAAGAAAATGGTTTGGCAAAAAAGTAGTGTACAGTGGAGAAAAACTATTTTTGAAAGAGGATGTGAACAGAATACAGAAAGCATGCTTGGATAGGATTTTTTTGGGGAAACAAATGTTGAAATAAGAGGAAAGATCTACGAAATGGGTTGGACTGCAGTACCAAATGTCACACTGAAAACAAACCCTGTCCTTTACTTCTGTGTTATTACGCTATGTGAATTTGTGTTTTTCCTGTCTTTGTGTTTAGCTAATAAGATTTACGTTGTAGAATTTCTCTGATAATGTTATTTACTTTGTAAAGATGTTTAGACATTATTTATTCTGTTTTGTTTTAATATTCATGTGTGAAATTAATGTTTCGAAAACTATTCTCATTATTTTATATATTTACTTATGTCATAATTCCTGTAACACTGATGTATATGTCTATATCTATTCTTTTGTGAAGCTCGTATTATTGCAAATGTTATCTGTACTATTATGTTCTTTAATGATGTATTTTGTACCTTTGTTATTGTATTCCTATGTTATAAAATTGTAATTGACATCAGTTCATCAAATTAAGTAACTTGTAAGTTACATTTCACTGCACAAGTTTCTGTTGGTCATAGTATATGGACAATATGTGAGAAGTAGGGACTGAAAGTGTTTCCACGTGTGTTAATAATTGAGCAAGGGACTGGTCAACAGCATTGCTGGGTCTAAACAATTTAAAAAAAAAAAAAAAAAACTTTGTGAGTGCACAAGTGGTGGTTTATGGACTTGCTATATTCTCCGCAAAACTCTTCGATGGTGATTGTGCACCTGTACAGTCGCAACGGATGGCTGCTTGCCGTCTCTACAAGGACTACAGTGGGTCTACACCTTTGATGACTCACCAATACCATTATTTCTACAAGGACTGCAGTGGGTCTGCACCTCTGGTGGCCCACCAATACCATAATCTCCACCAGGAATACAGTGGGTTTGCTCTGTGATGACCCACCTACCAATATTCTTCAAAACTTCGACTGACTCTGCTGTGGGTTTGCTCTGTTGTGGCCCATTACCTGTCTGCATGTCAAGAGTCAGCACTGTCTTTCTGTTGGAAGGACAACACTACTTCTTCAAGACTGCATGGAAATCCACTACTTCCATGTGCATTTTCTTTTACTGCTCAGACTTTGAAAAAACAACAAAAAACAATGCAATTGAATGATCAGGACTGTCTTTATGGACTGTGAGAAAATTTTAGCTTTTGACCAACATTGTATCAATAAGTGTGTGCATTTGATTTCTTTGTTATTGTAATTATGAAAATTTTTTTTCAAATCTTTATTGGCCACTGCCCAAAACAATTTGTAAAATTTTTTGTGGGGAAAATGGGGGCTATGTAAGTAGGCTTTTTAGGTTTTTATATTGGTAACGCCACGTAGCGCACTGTATGAAAATCACTGGCTGTGCTGTGTGCAGTCTGTGGCTGGGTGGCATTGTTGTAATATTCGCTATTGTAGTGTTGGGCTGTTTGCTGTTAACAGCGCGTAGCGTTGCGCAGTTGGAGGTGAGCCGCCAGCAGTGGTTGATGTGGGGAGAGAGAGATGGCGGAGTTTTGAGAGCGCATGATCTGGACGTGTGTCCATCAGAGACAGTAAATTTGTAAGACTGGATGTCATGAACTGATATTATATATATAATGACTTTTGAACACTATTAAGGTAAATACATTGTTTGTTCTCTATCAAAATCTTTCATTAGCTAACTATGCCTATCAGTAGTTAGTGACTTTAGTAGTTAGAATCTTTTATTTAGCTGGCAATAGTGGCGCTCGCTGTATTGCAGTAGTTAGAGCAACGAAGATTTTTGTGAGGTAAGTGATACATGAAAGGTATAGGTTAATGTTAGTCAGGACCATTCTTTTGTAGGGATTATTGAAAGTCAGATTGCGTTGCGCTAAAAATATTGTGTGTCAGTTTAGTGTTGATCAGAATAAGTAAAGAGAGTAATGTCTGAGTACGTTCAGTTGTGCTCAGCTGTTTGAAGATCAAATAATGTAAGAGGTTTATCAGCACAATAATTCATTAATTTTTCTAAGGGCACGTTTCAGTGTCTTGGGTAAGACACTGCAACTGCTGACCCAGTAACTGGACAAGCAGCAGGAGCGATTGTTCCAGCGAGGGAGCAGCCATGGCAAAATGGCAAGTGAGACCACTTTTTTCACTTTGTCGCCACTTTTATAGCCTATGATATTATGTGGGTAATGCATGATGCAAAAAGAGATGTGCCGAGGTAACCAAGAACAATAGAACTTTATTACTAACACAAAGGGTGTACACCCTGATGTTGGGTTCTCAACAGCAACTCAACAGCTTCTGAACGAATGCAACCGCAGCGGCTGTCGCAGGCGGGATGAGGAGCAGTTGAGTTGTGGCTACCTTGACAGGGCGGCACCCCGCAGTTCTCTGCTGTGTAGTTGGTCCTGGATCGAAAGATGCCAGCCAAGGATACCACATTATGGGGACCTGGGGCGTTCTCCCCGGTTACCAGAGCTTGTTTACATCCCTAGTCGCAGCCCTTATTCAGCCTATTTACACTGGCTTAAAAGACAATAAACATGAACCTAAGAATGTGGTGAAGGTGCAGTCTTGAACATGCAGTCCTTCACTTTACACCATACGATTCATACAGAGTAGATACTGGCTTGCTCCTCAGCACAATATTGTTAAAGAAACTATGTGATGTTCAATAGTTGGAAAAATTAAAACAGAAAATTTCGAGCCACAAATATTCAGAATATGTCTACATATGAAGTAATTCCTCACCATCATGTGTGTTCCACAGTGATGTTGAAAATGCATGAGACGTTGGTGTGGTTGTCAGCTTGGTGATAATCGTGGACGTCGCACCAAGACAGACGACCGCCGAACACGTCTTGCAACGACTGTGGTACCACAGCTATCCTCCAGTAATGCAACATAAAGACACACTGTAGCGTTAAATATCCCAGGTCTTCCTAGGACCAGGATTAGTATTTGAATAAGCCGTTATTTTCTTGTATATCTGAAGCGATTGTGTAACAGTTGTGCACTTAATTTTTAGAACATTGGTAATCACGTGTAACTGGAGTCTCAGCATAGAGTAGCGTAGTAATGGATGAGAACCAAAAGGACAGTATTAGACTCGATAGTCATTCCTAGGCCATACTGAACAGGCAGTTTAAAGTAGGAAAAAGGAGGAAATATTAGTGCTTAACTTCCCATCGATAACTAGGCCTTAGAGATGGGTTTAATGTGGGAAACCGTTTGAGTGTGTTTGGTGAACGATTCTTGCACTATCTTTTTACTTTTCTCATTCTTTGATTCTCCATGATTTATTTTCTAGTGATCTATTTTGTTTTTAGGTAGAAGTTTCCATTTTCTTTGCAGTGAGTTATTTTCAACCTAAGTAGAATTTCGGCCTTTGGTTGTTTATACTGTCAATATTTCATAATCATTGCCAACTACAGTGTACCAAAGTTAAAATATTGTGTTGCTATTATGTTCTTGTCCCATTCTGGCAGGCTGCTATTCAGGCAGTGTACGCTTAATCAAAATTTGTTTATCTACATCTACATGACTACTCTGGAATTCACAGCTAGATGCTGAGGAGAGGGTTCATCGAACCACCTTCAAGCTATTTCTCTTCTCTTCCACACTCGAAGAGCGCGTGGGGAAGATGAACAGCTAAATTTTTCAGTGCAAGCTCTGATTTCTGTTACTTTATTAGGATAATCATTTCTTACTATGTAGGTGGACGCCAAAATATATATTTTCGCATTCGGAGGAGGAAGTTGGGTGACTGAAATTTAGTGAAAAGGTCTCGACCCAAAGAAAAACATCCATTTTTTTTAATGATTGACATCCCATCTAGCGTTTCATATCCGTGACACTCTCCCTCCTATCTCTCGGTAATACAAAGCTAGCTGCTCTTCTTTGAACTTCTGTCAACCCTATCTGATACGGATCCCTTACCGCTCAGCAATACTCCAGATGAAGATAGACAAACGTAGTGTAGGCAATCTCTTTAGTAGACCTGCTGGACCTTCTAAGTGTTCTGCCAATAAAAAACAATCCTTTGTTCGCTTTCTCCACAAAATTATCCATGTGAATTAACGTGTTAATAATTGTAATCCCTGAGTGTTTAGTTGAATTGATAGCCATTAGATTTGTACGATTTATCGTGTAGCTGAAATTCAACGGATTCCTTTTAATGCTCATGTGGATGAGCCCACACTTTCCATTATTTGGATTTAATTGCCACTTTTCACACAACACAGATGTAATGTTTAAATCATTTTGCAATCGATTTTGATCTGATGACTTTACAAGACGATAAATGACACCATCATCTGCAAATATTCCAAGAAGGCACCCCAGATTGTCTCCTAAATCGTTTATATAGATTACGAACGACAGAGGGCCTATAACACCTCCTTGGGGAGCGCCAGATATTACTTCTGTTTTACTCGATGAGTTTCCACCAATTACTATGTAGTGTGATCTTTCCGACGGGAAATCACAAATCCCGGGCACAAATGACACACACTCCGTAGGCACTTACGTTTTTAGAAGACGCTTGTGAGGAACGGTGTCGAAAGCCTTCTTGAAACCTTGAAATATGGAATCAATTTGAGATCCCGTGTCCATAGAAGTCATTACTTCATGTGAACAAATAGCTAATTGTGTTTCGAAAAGACTATATTTTCTGAATCCGTGCTACCTGAAAACAGATCGTTCTATTAGAGTAATTCATAATGTTGGAACACAATATATATTCCAGATTCTTACTGCAAACTGACGTCATTGATATGAGTCTGTGATTCAGCTAATTACTACTGTTTCCTTGCTTGGATATTGGTGTGACCTGTGCAGTTTTCCAGTATTTAGGTACGGATGTTTCGTCGAGCTACGTCGGTTGCCTATGAGTGTTCAGTTTGGAGATATTGTATCAGTATACTCTGAAAGGAACGTAACTCGTATACAAATCTGCACCGGAGGCCCTGCATTTTTCGGTGATTTAAGCTGTTTCACTACACCCAGGACATCTACTTCTAAGTTACTCATTTTGGGAGCAGTTCGTGATTCGAATTTTGGAATATGTGCTTCGCCTTCTTTTGTGAAGAAATTTCGGAAAACCGTCTTTAGTAACTCCGCTTTAATGGAACTGTTATCGGCAACAATAGTATCGCTGTCGCACAGCGAAGGTATTTACTGTGTCTTACCGTTGGTGTACCTTACATATGAACGGCAACTTCTAGGGTTTACTGCCAGATTTAGAGACAGAGTTTCGTTGTGGAAACTATTAAAACTAGCTCACATTGAAGTCCGCGCTGACTTCCGAGCTTCGGTGAAACATCGCCAATCTTGGAAAATTTGTGTTCTTTTAAATTTGTCATGCTTTTTTCGTTGCTTCTGCAACAGTGTTCTTACCTGTCTTGTTTACCATGGGGGATCAATACCATCTCTCATTAATTTATTTGGTATATATCTCTCACTTGCCATTGTTACTATTTCTTTAATCTACGCCTACGTTGTCGGTTTGGAAGGTGCTGAGACTGTCTCTTAGGAAGGCTTGAAGCTAAGTTTTATCCGCTTTTTTAAATAGATATATTTTGCGTTTGTGTTTGGTTGATTTGAATGTTAGGGTATTCAGTCTCGGTACAATGACCTCGTGGTCACTAATTACAGACCCATATCACTGACCTCAATTTGCAGTAGGATTTTGCAGCATACACTGTACTCGAACATTATGAATCACCTTGAAGAAAATGATTTATTGATACATAACCAACACGGATGCAGGAAATATCGTTCTTGTGCAACACAGCTAGCTCTTTACTCCCATGAAGTAATGAGTGCTGTCGACAAGGGATTTCAGATCGATTCCATATTCCTAGATTTCCGGAAGGCTTTTGATAAAGTTCCTCACAAGCGGCTATTAATCAAATTGCGCGCACATGGAGTATCGTCTCAGTTGTGTGACTGGATTCGTGATTTCCTCTCAGAGAGGTCACAGTTCGTTGTGATAGACGGTAAATCATTGAATAGAACAGAAGTGATATCTGGCGTTCCGCAAGGTAGTGTCATAGGCGCTCTGCTGTTCCTGATTTACAGTGATAATCTGAGCAACCCCCTTATATTGTTTGCAGATGACGCTGTAATTTACCGTCTAGTAAAATCATTAGACGATCAATTCCAATTGCAAAATGATCTAGAGAGAATTTCTATATGGTGCGAAAAGTGGCAGTTGGCACTAAACAAAGAAAAGTGCGAGGTCATCCACATGGCTACTAAAAGAAATCCGATAAATTTTGGGTATACGATAAATCGCACAAATCTAAGTGCTGTCAATTCGACTAAATACCTTGTTATTGTTGTTGTTGTTGTTGGTGTTTTTTTTTGTTTTTTTTTTTTTTTTTGTGTTCAGTCCTGAGACTGGTTTGATACAGCTCTCCATGCTACTCTAGCCTGTGCAGGCTTCATCTCCCAGTACTTACTGCAACCTATATCCTTCTGAATCTGCTTACTGTATTCATATCTTGGTCTCCCTCTACAATTTTTACCCTCCACGATGCCCTCCAACGCTAAATTTGTGATCCCTTGATGCCTCAGAACATGCCCTACCAACAGGTCCCTTCTTCTTGTCAAGTTGTGCCACAAACTTCTCTTCTCCCCAATCCTATTCAATACTTCCTCATTAGTTATGTGATCTACCCACCTAATCTTCAGCATTCTTCTGTAGCACCACATTTCGAAAGCTTCTATTCTCTTCTTGTCCAAACTATTTATCGTCCATGTTTCACTTCCAGACATGGCTACACTCCAAACAAATACTTTCAGAAACGACTTCCTGACACTTAAATCTATACTCGATGTTAACAAATTCCTCTTCTTCAGGAATGCTTTCCTTGCCATTGCCAGTCTACATTTTATATCCTCTCTACTTCGACCATTATAGCAATAGCAATAGCTCCCCAAATAGCAAAACTCCTTTACTACTTTCAGTGTCTCATTTCCTTATCTAATTCCCTCAGCATCACCCGATTTAATTCGACTACATTCCATTATCCTCGTTTTGCTTTTGTTGATGTTCATCTTATATCCTCCTTTCAAGACACTGTCCATTCCGTTCAACTGCTTTTCCAAGTCCTTTGCTGTCTCTGCCAGAATTACAATGTCATCGGCGAACCTCCTAGTTTTTATTTCTTCTCCATGGACTTTAATACATACTCCGAATTTTTCTTTTATTTCCTTTACTGCTTGCTCAATATACAGCTTGAATAACATCGGGGAGAGGCTAAAACCCTGTCTCACTCCCTTCGCAACCGCTGCTTCCCTTTCATGCCCCTCGACTCTTATAACTGCCATCTGCTTTCTGTACAAATTGTAAATAGCCTTTCGCTCCCTGTATTTTATCCCTGCCACCTTCAGAATTTAAAAGAGAGTATTCCAGTCAACATTGTCAAAAGCTTTCTCTAAGTCTACAAATGCTAGAAACGTAGGTTTGCCTTTCCTTAATCTTTCTTCTAAGATAAGGCGTAAGGTCAGTATTGCCTCACGTGTTCCAACATTTCTGCGGAATCCAAACTGATCTTCCCCAAGGTCGGCTTCTACCAGTTTTTCGATTCGTCTGTAAAGAATTCGCGTTAGTATTTTGCAGCCGTGACTTATTAAACGGATAGTTCGGTAATTTTCACATCTGTCAACACCTGCCTTCTTTGGGATTGGAATCATATATTTCTTGAAGTCTGAGGGTATTTCGTCTGTCTCATACATCTTGCTCACCAGATGGTAGAGTTATGTCATGACGGGCTCTCCCAAGGCCGTCAGTAGTTCTAATGGAATGTTGTCTACTCCCGGGGCCTTGTTTCGACACAGGTCTTTCAGTGCTCTGTCAAACTCTTCACGCAGTATTGTATCTCCCATCTCCCATTTCATCTTCATCTTCATCCTCTTCCATTTCCATAATATTGTCCTCAAGTACATTGCACTTGTATAGACCCTCTATATACTCCTTCCACCTTTCTGCTTTCCCTTCTTTGCTTGGAATTGGGTTTTCATCTGAGCTCTTGATATTCATACAAGTGGTTGTCTTTTCTCCAAATGTATCTTTAATTTTCCTGTAGACAGTATCTATCTATCTAAATATCTATCTATATATCTATCTAAATACCTAGGAATTACAATTACGAGCAACTTAAATTGGAAAGACCACATAGATAATATTGTGGGGAAGGCGAAACAAATACTGCGCCTTGTTGGCAGGACACTTAGAAGATGCGACAAATCCACTAAAGAGAGAGCCTACGTTACACTAGTTCGTCCTCTGCTGGAATACTGCTGCGCGGTGTGGGATTCTTACCATGTACGATTGACGGAGGACATCGAAAAAGTGCAAAGAAGGACAGCTCGTTTCGTGTTATCGCGCAATAGGTGTGAGAGTGTCACTGATATGATGCGGAAGTTGGGGTGGCAGTCACTGAAACAAAAGCGGTTTTCTTTGCGGCGATATCTGTTTACGAAATTTCAATCACAAACTTTCTCTTCCGAATGCGAAAATATTTTGTTGACTCCCACTTACGTAGGGAGAAATGATCATTATAAAAAAATAAGAGAAATCAGAGCTCGAACGGAAAGATTTAGTGTTCCTTTTTCCCACGCGCCATTCGAGAGTGGAATGGTAGAGAAGTAGTATGAAAATGGTTCGATGAACCCTCTGCCAGGCACTTAAGTGTGAATTGCAGAATAACCATGTAGATGTAGATCCCTGTATCCGTGGTGGTTCCCCCTGTTTGCTCAGGATTATTTGTTACTTAGAGGTCAAGTATGTTTTCACAACAATTTAAGCTTCGGGAGGGCTCTAGAACGAACTGTTCAGAATAATTTTCGGAGAAGGCATTTAGTAAGATTTCGGACGATGCTTTATTCTTACCACCGACTTTAAACATGTATTTTCGTCAATACATCGAGGGTAGATTAAAGTCACCACGAACTATAATTGTATGTGTGGGGAACCTATTTGAAATAAGACTCAGTTCTGAAATGTTCAGAAACTGTATCATCTGAGTCGAGGGGGTGGGGGGGGGGGGTTGGGGGCGATAAAAGGAACCAATTATTAATTCATCCTGGTTGTCAAATATAACATCTATCCACATTGATAGGAACTATCTACTTAAATTTCACTGCAGAGTAAACTACTTCTACCAACTACAAACACGCCACCACCAACAGTATTTAATCTGTCCACAGTTAGGACCTTTGTAAAAATTTCAGCTTTAGCCAGTATGTATAGCGGTTTGATCTTCTGTGCTTTATACTAGCGCTTAGAGCTTTGAGCTTTCCACACATAGCAACGACAATTTACAACTACAAGCTGTGTCAGATACAAACCCTTACACCGGATGAACTAAACGACGTAAAAGTCAAACAGTGAACAGATGAAGTAATATGGGAAGGAAAACTAAAGTATGTGCTAATTAAGTTCAAATGCAGATCTCAATAGCCCACAATAAAAAATAATTTTAAATGGGAGCGGCATCCGTGTAGCGCTGCCTTGACTGTAGAGCAGGGGAACTGATTCCTATGGCATCTGTTATTTGCTGTGCTTCCCTTGTAATCAAAGTCGTTGAGGCTTAACGTCTGTTACTGTTTACACTGCGTCAGTGATAGGGAGCCCAGGCGGGTTCGCTGACTGCTCACAGCTGTCACTCGGGCACAGCTACGGCTTTATTTCCACTCGTTCCGCATGCCTCAAATCTTCAGCACATTTATAATTCCATAGCCCATTTACACTCTGTTATTGTAGGGTGGGTCAAGCGAGGACAGTTACTATGTTAGAACATGCGCGCAATCGCACAATGTTATCAGCTTTGGGATTCATTTCTCCAGATTCAACGAAGGACTCGATTTCCCGAAACTTAATTCAGTGACGCATAATGTTCAAGATTATATGAAACACAAATGCGTATGACCTATTCTAAGCAATGACAGGATTAAAATCTCAACGTACATAACGGAAGAAATATCTCTAAACTGTCTCAAGTATTCCTTAACTTTTCTAATACATCGAATTTTTCCATAATTCTCTTAGCGGGTAGAACTGGTCCCTCTCGCAATACTACTTTCCTCGATACGCAGATTTGTTTGAGTGATTTCTGTAGATTCAGAGACAGCCACTCCTATTTCCGAGAGTAGCATCTTCTGTTGATTATGGATTAAGAACCCAACCTAAATCTGTTTCACTAGATGGGATTTGTACCGTCGAATACACTATACTGTCACAGGGACAAAATATCAGAAGAATCAGGGGTAGCACAGTTCATAAAAAATGGAACAGACGGCAACGTTCTGAAAAGGCCGCCACTGAATTCTGTATTTTCTTCCTCTCTGTAGCCGAAAACACAGGAACACAAAACACTAAGCCTACCTCAAAGCCATAACACCACTTAATTTTACCCAACGTACACCAACAATGGCGCTGCACTATAAATCCACAACACCCAATGAAATTATAAAAACCACAACATCCCTAAGAAGCACCAGCTCTTGTGGGTGTGACGCGATACCTACCACGACAATAAAATTATGTGGTGACTTCATCGACAATATATTGTTCTATATGAGCTGCCGTGAACCAGTGGTCCAAGTCGAAAAATTTTAGTGTTTTAGTTACACCACTCAGTTTACTCACAATGCTCGGAAATTTATTGTGGAGAAGTGATATAAGATAACGCTCACCGGAGCTATTTGAGAGCTCCAAATGCTTTCTTCCTCTCACGTCAGAGTGAAGTGCGTTCGCGGGAATAGTGCTATAAGTCAAGAGGCAAAGTCACGTCGTCTTGTTATTCTGTGTTGTTTTGCATGTTAATTTATGCTCTAAAAACAAAAAGGCATTGTAACAGTGCCAGTAAGTATTGTCAATAATAATAATAATAATAATAATAATAATAATAAACCCCGTGGAGGCCCGGGAAAAGAATAGGCCTCCGGTATGTTCTGCCAGTCGTAAAAGGCGACGAAAAGAACAAACCACTAATAGGGCTAACCCCCCTTTTAGTGTGATTACTTGGTTCAGGACAGAACTAAAGAAGCCTCGGACAAGCGCCGTCATGGTCGGGGACGACGCTTGAACCCTATGCCCGCCCACAATGGTAACGACACTGCTAGCCACATGGAAAATGATTTAAATCCGAATAGAGGTGTTTTGCAGGATATGCTTCCTGCAACCACCCTAGAAGGAAAACAAAGACAGAGGATGAGATGGTCAGATGAAGTAAATCGACACCTCATGTTCTGTTATTACCAAGCAACAAACCTAGGAACCAACACAACTGGATACAGATCACAAGTATACACAACATTTATTACCAGATACCCGGAATTAAAATTTTTAACAGAACAACGACTAGCTGATCAGATCCGTGTAATAATCAAAAATAACAGGATACCCCAGTCAGAATTAGAAAACATCAAACAACAAGTACAACAAATACTGGAACAAAATAATGTGCAATCAGAAGAAGAAGAAAACACAGTAATGGACTCAAACATCCCAGAGCAAACAAACAAAGACCAACACGCATCAATTAAACAATCAGAGGAAAACGAAATCTTAAGACAGCCACCAGAACAAGCACAAATAGAACACGAAGAGACACAGGTGTTAGATATAGAAGAGAAATTTCAGCTGACATATATAGAATACAAAGACACGAATACAGACATTAGACCATTCTTGCATAGACCGCCAAATAACCCCCAAGTCGAAACAACAATAAAAACTATCAACACAATCATACACAACAAAATAAATGAAAACACAACTATGGAAGAGTTACAACTACTGGTTTATATAGGAGCACTCACTACACTAAATATACACAC
This sequence comes from Schistocerca cancellata, assembly GCF_023864275.1. Taxonomy (NCBI): domain Eukaryota; kingdom Metazoa; phylum Arthropoda; class Insecta; order Orthoptera; family Acrididae; genus Schistocerca; species Schistocerca cancellata. The sequence continues at coordinate 369,117,958 of NC_064629.1, forward strand.
TAGGCAGAGATCAGAACAAACCAACACACAGAAGAAACGCACAAAACCAGCATGGCAACACAGGTTACAGATCAGAATAGAAAAACTGAGAAAAGACATCGGACAGCTAACACAATTTATAAGAAATGAAATATCAGACAAAAAACGAAAAAGGTTAGGTAAAATCTCACAACAAGAAGCAATAGAGCAATTAGATGAAAAAAAGCAGAAATTGCAAGCATTGGCCAAACGACTTAGAAGATACAAAAAAAGTGAAAATAGAAGGAAACAAAACCAAACATTCAACACAAACCAAAAGAGATTTTACCAAACAATGGATAACACACACATTAAAATAGACAATCCACCAAACATAACAGACATGGAACACTTCTGGAGCAACATATGGTCAAACCCGGTACAACATAACAGGCATGCACAGTGGATACAAGCAGAAACAGACACATACAAGATGATACCACAAATGCCTGAAGTGATAATTTTGCAACATGAAGTCACCCGAGCAATTAATTCTACACACAATTGGAAAGCCCCTGGAAATGATAAAATAGCAAATTACTGGCTAAAGAAGTTCACCTCAACACATTCACATCTAACTAAGTTATTTAACAGTTACATTGCAGACCCATACACATTCCCTGATACACTTGCACATGGAATAACCTATCTGAAACCTAAAGATCAAGCAGACACAGCAAACCCAGCTAAATATCGCCCCATAACATGCCTACCAACAATATACAAAATATTAACTTCAGTCATCACACAGAAATTAATGACACATACAACACAGAACAAAATTATAAATGAAGAACAAAAAGGCTGCTGCAAAGGAGCACGAGGATGTAAAGAGCAACTGATAATTGATACAGAGGTGACATATCAAGCTAAAACTAAACAAAGGTCCCTACACTACGCATACATTGATTACCAAAAAGCCTTTGATAGTGTACCCCACTCATGGTTACTACAGATTTTGGAAATATACAAAGTAGATCCTAAATTGATACACTTTCTAAACACAGTAATGAAAAACTGGAAAACCACACTTAATATCCAAACAAATTCAGATAGCATCACATCACAGCCAATACAGATTAAGCGTGGAATATACCAAGGAGACTCATTAAGTCCTTTCTGGTTCTGTCTTGCTCTGAACCCACTATCCAACATGCTAAATAATACAAATTATGGATACAATATTACTGGAACATATCCACACAAAATCACACATTTGCTATACATGGATGATCTAAAACTACTGGCAGCAACAAATCAACAACTCAACCAATTACTAAAGATAACAGAAGTATTCAGCAATGATATAAATATGGCTTTTGGAACAGACAAATGTAAGAAAAATAGCATAGTCAAGGGCAAACACACTAAACAAGAAGATTACATATTGGATAACCACAGCGACTGCATAGAAGCGATGGAAAAAACAGATGCCTATAAATACCTAGGATACAGACAAAAAATAGGAATAGATAATACAAATATTAAAGAAGAACTAAAAGAAAAATATAGACAAAGACTAACAAAAATACTGAAAACAGAATTGACAGCAAGAAACAAGACAAAAGCTATAAATACTTATGCTATACCAGTATTGACCTACTCATTTGGAGTAGTGAAATGGAGTGACACAGACCTAGAAGCACTCAATACACTTACACGATCACAATGCCACAAATATAGAATACATCACATACATTCAGCAACAGAAAGATTCACATTAAGCAGAAAGGAAGGTGGAAGGGGATTTATAGATATAAAAAACCTACATTATGGACAGGTAGACAATTTAAGAAAATTCTTTCTAGAACGAGCAGAAACTAGCAAAATACACAAAGCAATCACTCATATAAATACATCAGCTACACCATTGCAATTTCATAACCACTTCTACAACCCTTTAGATCACATAATATCAACAGATACAAAGAAAGTAAATTGGAAAAAGAAAACACTACACGGCAAGCACCCGTATCATCTGACACAGCCACACATCGATCAAGACGCATCCAACACATGGCTAAGGAAAGGCAATATATACAGTGAGACGGAAGGATTCATGATCGCAATACAGGATCAAACAATAAACACCAGATATTACAGCAAGCATATTATTAAAGATCCCAACACCACAACAGATAAATGCAGACTTTGCAAACAACAAATAGAAACAGTAGATCACATCACAAGCGGATGTACAATACTAGCAAATACAGAATACCCCAGAAGACATGACAATGTAGCAAAAATAATACATCAACAACTTGCCATAAAACATAAACTAATAAAACAACACGTTCCCACATACAAGTACACACCACAAAATGTACTGGAGAATGATGAATACAAATTATACTGGAACAGAACGATTATAACAGATAAAACAACACCACATAACAAACCTGACATCATACTCACCAATAAAAAGAAGAAATTAACACAACTAATTGAAATATCCATACCCAACACAACAAATATACAGAAGAAAACAGGGGAAAAAATTGAAAAATACATCCAACTGGCTGAGGAAGTCAAGGACATGTGGCATCAGGATAAAGTCGACATTATCCCAATTATACTATCAACTACAGGAGTCATACCTCACAATATTCACCAGTACATCAATGCAATACAGCTACATCCAAACATATATATACAATTACAAAAATCTGTAATTATTGATACTTGTTCAATTACCCGAAAGTTCCTAAATGCAATATAACATATACCATACAGTTACAAGGAAGTCACGCTTGACCGAGGTCCGCGTCACGTTCCATTTTTAACCAGACTTAAGTCTGAGGAAAAAAAGTCAATAATAATAATAATAACCCCGTGGAGGCCCGGGAAAAGAATAGGCCTCCGGTATGTTCTGCCAGTCGTAAAAGGCGACGAAAAGAACAAACCACTAATAGGGCTAACCCCCCTTTTAGTGTGATTACTTGGTTCAGGACAGAACTAAAGAAGCCTCGGACAAGCGCCGTCATGGTGGGGGACGACGCTTGAACCCTATGCCCGCCCACAATGGTAACGACACTGCTAGCCAACTGGAAAATCATTTAAATCTAAATAGAGGTGTTTTGCAGGATATGCTTCCTGCAACCACCCTAGAAGGAAAACAAAGACAGAGGATGAGATGGTCAGATGAAGTTAATCGACACCTCATGTTCTGTTATTACCAAGCAACAAACCTAGGAACCAATACAACTGGATACAGATCACAAGTATACACAACATTTATTACCAGATACCCGGAACTAAAATTTTTAACAGAACAACGACTAGCAGATCAGATCCGTGTAATAATCAAAAATAACAGGATACCCCAGTCAGAATTAGAAAACATCAAACAACAAGTACAACAAATACTAGAACAAAATAATGTGCAATCAGAAGAAGAAGAAAATACAGTAACGGACTCAATCATCCCAGAGAAAACAAACAAAGAACAAAATGCGTGAATTAAACAATCAGAGGAAAACGAAATCTTAAGACAACCACCAGAACAAGCGCAAATAGAACACGAAGTGACACACATGTTAGATATAGAAGAAAAATTTCAGCTGACATACATAGAATACAAAGACACAAATACAGACATTAGACAATTCTTGCATAGACCACCAAATAACCCACAAGTCGAAACAACAATGACAACTATCAACACAATCATACACAACAAAATAAATGAAAACACAACTATGGAAGAGTTACAACTACTGGTTTATGTAGGAGCACTCACTACACTAAATATACACACTAGGCAGAGATCAGAACCAACCAACACACAGAAGAAACCCACAAAACCAGCATGGCAACACAGGCTACAGATCAGAATAGAAAAACTGAGAAAAGACATCGGACAGCTAACACAATTTATAAGAAATGAAATATCAGACAAAAAACGAAAAAGGTTAGGTAAAATCTCACAACAAGGAGCAATAGAGCAATTAGATGAAAAGAAGCAGAAGTTGCAAGCATTGGCCAAACGACTTAGAAGATACAAAAAAAGTGAAAATAGAAGGAAACAAAACCAAACATTCAACACAAACCAAAAGAGATTTTACCAAACAATGGATAACACACACATTAAAATAGACAATCCACTAAACAGAACAGACATGGAACACTTCTGGAGCAACATATGGTCAAACCCGATACAACATAACAGGCATGCACGGTGGATACAAGGAGAAACAGACTCATACAAGATGATACCACAAATGCCTGAAGTGATAATTTTGCAACATGAAGTCACCCGAGCAATTAATTCTACGCACAATTGGAAAGCCCCTGGAAATGATAAAATAGAAAATTTCTGGCTAAAGAAGTTCACCCCAACACATTCACATCTAACTAAATTATTTAACAGTTACATTGCAGACCCATACACATTCCCTGATACACTTACACATGGAATAACTTATCTGAAACCTAAAGATCAAGCAGACACAGCAAACCCAGCTAAATATCGCCCCATATCATGCCTACCAACAATCTACAAAATATTAACTTCAGTCATTACACAGAAATTGACACATACAACACAGAACAAAATTATAAATGAAGAACAAAAAGGCTGCTGCAAAGGAGCACGAGGATGTAAAGAGCAACTGATAATGGATACAGAGGTGACATATCAAGCTAAAACTAAACAAAGGTCGCTACACTACGCATACATTCATTACCAAAAAGCTTTTGATAGTGTACCCCACTCATGGTTACTACAGATATTGGAAATATACAAAGTAGATCCTAAATTGATACAGTTCCTAAACATAGTTATGAAAAACTGGAAAACCACACTTAATATCCAAACAAATTCAGATAATATCACATCACAGCCAATACAGGTTAAGCGTGGAATATACCAAGGAGACTCATTAAGTCCTTTCTGGTTCTGTCTTGCTCTGAACCCACTATCCAACATGCTAAATAATACAAATTACGGATATAATATTACTGGAACATACCCACACAAAATCACACATTTGCTATACATGGATGATCTAAAACTACTGGCAGCAACAAATCAACAACTCAACCAATTACTAAAGATAACAGAAGTATTCAGCAATGATATAAATATGGCTTTTGGAACAGAAAAATGTAAGAAAAATAGCATAGTCAAGGGAAAACACACTAAACAAGAAGATTACATATTGAATAACCACAGTGACTCCATAGAAGCGATGGAAAAAACAGATGCCTATAAATATCTAGGATACAGACAAAAAATAGGAATAGATAATACAAATATTAAAGAACTAAAAGAAAAATATAGACTAAGACTAACAAAAATACTAAAAACAGAATTGACAGCAAGAAACAAGACAAAAACTATAAATACGTATGCTATACCAATATTGACCTACTCATTTGGAGTAGTGAAATGGAGTAACACAGACCTAGAAGCACTCAATACACTTACACGTTCACAATGCCACAAATATAGAATACATCACATACATTCAGCAACAGAAAGATTCACATTAAGCAGAAAGGAAGGAGGAAAGGGATTCATCGACATAAAAAACCTACATTATGGACAGGTATACAATTTACGAAAATTCTTTCTAGAACGAGCAGAAACTAGCAAAATACACAAAGCAATCACTCATATAAATACATCGGCTACACCACTGCAATTTCATAACCACTTCTACAACCCTTTAGATCACATAACATCAACAGATACAAAGAAAGTAAATTGGAAAAAGAAAACACTACATGGCAAGCACCCGTATCATCTAACACAGCCACACATCGATCAAGACGCATCCAACACATGGGTAAGAAAAGGCAACATATACAGTGAGACGGGAGGATTCATGATTGCAATACAGGATCAAACAATAAACACCAGATATTACAGCAAGCATATTATTAAAGATCCCAACACCACAACAGATAAATGCAGACTTTGCAAACAACAAATAGAAACAGTAGATCACATCACATCACAAGTGGATGTACAATACTAGCAAATACAGAATACCCCAGAAGACATGACAATGTAGCAAAAATAATACATCAACAATTTGCCTTACAACATAAACTTACAAAACAACACGTTCCCACATACAAGTATACACCACAAAATGTACTGGAGAATGATGAATACAAATTATACTGGAACAGAACCATTATAATAGATAAAACAACACCACATAACAAACCTGACATCATACTCACCAATAAAAAGAAGAAAGTAACACAACTAATCGAAATATCCATACCCAATACAACAAATATACAAAAGAAAATAGGAGAAAAAAATTGAAAAATACATCCAACTGGCCGAGGAAGTCAAGGACATGTGGCAGCAGGATAAAGTTGACATTATACCAATATACTACCAACTACAGGAGTCATACCACACAATATCCACCAGTACATCAATGCAATACAGCTACATCCAAACTTATATATACAATTACAAAAATCCGTAATTATTGATACATGTTCAATTACCCAAAAGTTCCTAAATGCAATATAACATATACCGTACAGTTAAAAGGAAGTGACGGTTGATCAAGGTCCGTGTCACTTTCCATTTTTAACCAGACTTAGCGTCTGAGAAAGTAAAGAAATAATAATAATAATAATAATAATAATAATAATAATAATAATCATTTAAGACTGATTATGCCTTCCAGCGTTCAGTCTGGAGCATAGTCCCCCTTATAAAATTCATCCATGATACTCTATTCAGTTCTTTCACTATGTTGCCATCCTGTGAGAATATGCATCCTAAGTCCTTGAAACCGTCCACCTGTTCTAACTTTGTTCCAACTTTGTTCCTCCTATTTGGCACTCAATCCATTTATCTCTCTTTCCCACTGACATTACTTTCGTGTTGGAGATGCTAATCTTCATACCATAGTCCTTACATTTCTGATCTAGCTCTGAAATATTACTTTGCAAACTTTCAATCGAATCTGCCATCACAACTAAGTCATCCGCATATGCGAGACTGCTTATTTTGTGTTCACATATCTTAATCTCACGCAGCCAGTTTATTGTTTTCAACATATGATCCATAAATACTATGAACAACAGTGGAGACAGGTTGCAGCCTTGTCTTACCCCTGAAACTACTCTGAACCATGAACTCAATTTACCGTCAACTCTAACTGCTACCTGACTATCTATGTAAAGACCTTTAATTGCTTGCAAAAGTTTGCCTCCTATTCCATAATGTCATAGAACAGACAATAACTTCCTCCTAGGAACCCGGTCATATGCCTTTTCTAGATCTATAAAGCATAGATACAATTCCCTGTTCCACTCGTAACACTTCTCCATTATTTGCCGTAAGCTAAAGATCTGGTCCTGACAACCTCTGAGAGGCCTAAACCCACACTGATTTTCATCCAATTTGTCCTCAACTAATACTCGCACTTTCCTTTCAACAATACCTGAGAAGATTTTACCCACAACGCTGATTAAAGAGATACCTCTGTAGCTGTTACAATCTTTTCTGTTTCCATGTTTAAAGATTGGTGTGATTACTGCTTTCGCCCAGTCTGATGGAACCTGTCCCGACTCCCACGCCATTTCAATTATCCTGTGTAGCCATTTAAGACCTGACATTCCACTGTATTTGATGAGTTCCGACTTAATTTCATCCACCCCAGCCGCTTTATTGCACTGCAATCTATTGAACATTTTCTCCACTTCCTCAAATGTGATCCTATTTCCACCATCATTTCTATCCCATTGTATATCGAAATCTGAAACATTACTGATCGTATTTTCACCTACATTGAGCAACTCTTCAAAATATTCCCTCGATCTGCCCAAGGCATCAACAGGATTCACCAGCAGTTTTCCTGACCTGTCCAAAATACTTGGCATTGTTTGCATTATTTTCTTTCTTTGGATTTGTAATATCCAGATATTAATGAAGCAGAAATTGTCTTTATAAGCGAATTTTGCACTCCATGTTGAAGTCCAGGTTAAAGCCTACATGAATCAAGCAGTGATGTCTCACATTAAATACAGAAACCATAAAACTCATCCCTCTCAACAATGCTGTGCGCCTTGTCACCGAAGCAAAATGAAAAGATGTGATGACACTTCTCCCTTACATCGCTGCGGTGCACCGCGCTTTCTTCAACCAACTGACAACTGCAAGTTCGGCTCAGGAATCTGGACCTGGGAATGTTGACCCTTTGGCAGAGGAACATGATGTGGACGGTGACATCGAGTAAACAAACATGCTCCATTATAAAGACTCTTGAAATATCAGCATGATAAGTATTAAATTTTAAGTAATTATCTCATTTAGAAGCGATAACTTATTTACAATCCGTAGATGAACGCACTGCTGAACTTTTAGACTCAGCAGGTAGCGTTCCCCAGGGCTTGATCCTTCGACCCCTGATCTTCTTAGTGTACATTCATGACCTATCAGCATCACTAAATAATAATGCAAATAGAGTAATGTTTGCTGGTGATACTAATCTCTTGATGAAGGGTGTGAAATCGACAATACAGATTACAACTGAAACAATAACACATAAAGTACATAAATGGTTCTAGTATTATACCTCTCAAAATCAAATTTAATGCAGTTTCTGACAGCTAATAACAGGCTTCAAGCCCCTGAAATAAATATCAGTGGTCATAAAATAAATGAAATTTCACATATAATGTATCTTGGAATAAAAATGGATAATAAATTAAGATGGACTGAGCACACTGATGTGCTGCTCAAGACACTAAGCTTAGCATGTTTTGCACTAAGAGCTATTTTGCACTATGTTGGCAGGCAAACAATAATTTTGTCATCTTTCGAATATTTCCACTCTCTTATCTCATATAGTATAATATTCTGTGCAAATTCTGCAGAAGTGGGAAAATTTTTTAAAATCCAAAAACGGGCTGTGAGATTGATCTGTGATGGTTCAAATCGGACATCCTGTAGGCACCTGTATGTGATCTTCACACTCACAAGTCTGTACGTTACTCGTTAATGATAAGTGACGATGCCAAAATACCAGTTGTGAGGCTTGTTGTAGATACGATAGAAAACTTTGACCTTCGTGTGGAACTAGGCTACGAAGTGTCGAGGGTGAAAGAGTTGAAGCAGGGAGCAGTGGCGACGACTGTGTAAAAGTTCTGCTCGCGAAGCGTCGTGAGCAAGCATAGAGCGATAGATCCTTAGAAACAAGAAGAAAGCGTTTTCCCTCGAATACGAAACAAGAAGTCTGAACATCTGAGCCCTGAAAGTGACAAAAAAATGTTTGGCTTCACTGTTCTGCTTGATGAGAGAACAGTACCATTTGGGTATGTTGAAGTCCCTTCTGTCTGCAAAATTGTTGAAATTCCGACACGAAAATTGCGGACGATTATCGAAAGTAATTGTGTATCGCAAACCTTTTAACTAGAAGACAGAAGAGAGTGCTTTGATAACGCCAGCGTTGGTAGTTGAGAGCACTAGAACGACAAAAGTATATTTGCTGTATCCATCGATAATAATGAGTCATCTTGTATTCCAGAAAGGAGCAGCAAAATCAGTAAGGATGTGTTGCCAAGGATCGTCATGTTGAGGCCAATTGAAAAATTCTTGGCGCTGCACTGCCTGGTTATCTTCGCATGCGCAGCCGTGGGCAGTCATATCTTCTTCCTGTTTACGTAGCCTGAGCCCTGTACAGTCTTCGACATAAAACCTGGTCACCGGCCGGCCGCCTCAGCGACTAGGTCCGAGATATTCACTAACGGCCACCAGGTCACCAATAAAACCGACCGTCCCTCAGAATTCATGCGGAAGTGCATGAAGGAAGTGTTGACTCCTTCTCGAGCTGTTAAGTGCTGTACAAGGTCGTGATCTAGTAGCCGTGCCCCCTCAGCAGAGGTATCCTCCACCGTCAGTGCCACATTTGAGGCGGTGTGCAGGTCCCAGCTTTCCTCTTCAGCCACGTCCGTTTAATCCACCTACTACTATGGATTCTTCCGCTGGGCCAGACATAATGCCGAAACCTCAGCAGCCATCTTATCCACCAATGCGAGAGAAACCTATGACACAGCAATCAACATCCAATCGATCATCTGAAAACAGACCATCTGCACCGCAACCTAAAACAAACAGACTTTCCCCACACAATAGGCAAGAAAAAGAAGAAACTTGCTGATTAGATTCTCCCGCAGAAAGTTAGAAATGGTGTCCGTGGATCTCAAGCCTATATGGATCTGTTGGCTTTAGAACGTAAACTGGATTGGGCAATAATTAGAAAGGAAATTAGACGTCCAGGAAGCGTTGAAGAAACCTATGAAGCAGAAACGAAAACTTAGGATCTTCATATCGAATACCTTCTGCTCGCCAAGAACCTATCCGACCTAACTAACCTAAGGACATCACACACATCCATGCCCGAGGCAGGATTCGAACCTGCGACCGTAGCAGCAGCGCGGTTCCGAACTGAAGCGCCTAGAACCGCTCGGCCACAGCAACCGGCAACCCCTTGCGATCTGACTATGTAAGCGTCGACTAGATGTGCTTTGAATTCAAAGAAAATGTATAGTTGGCATAAATTAATAAGCGATGGTACTGATCCCCCCCACTTGTACACTAAACAGCTTAGAACACTCTTGCGGGCCGGCCGAGGTGGCCGAGCGCTTCTAGGCGCTACAGTCTGGAACCGCGCGACCGTTGCGGTCGCAGGTTCGAATCGTGCCTCGGGCATGGGTGTGTTGATGTCCTTAGGTTAGTTAGGTTTAAATAGTTCTAAGTTCTAGGGGACTGATGACCTCAGATGTTAAGTCCCATAGTACTCAGAGCCATTTGAACCACTTTTGTAGAAGCAACAAAAAAGGGCAAGACGCAATCAATACCTTCAGTGCGCGATGACAATGGTTATGTCACTGATGACAGTGGCACTAAAGCAGCGCTACTAAACACGGTTTTCCGAAACTCGTTCACAAGGACGAAGTAAACATTACAGAATTTTAATCTAGAACTACTGATAACATGAGTAACTTGGAAGTAGATATTGTGGGTGTAGTGAAGCAGCTTACATCACTTAAGATTACTTCCAGATTGCTTACCAGTCAGGTTCCTTTCCGAGTATTCTGATACAATAGCTCCATACCAAACAATGATATACGACCCCTCACTCATCGAAAGACCTGTACTTAGACAGGAAGACTCGAAGAAAACGATTTATTGACAAACAGTCAGCCTGGATTCAGAAAAAATCGTTCTTGTGAAACACAACTAGCTCTCTATTCTCGCGAAGTAATGAGTTGTCAAATTGATTCCGTATTTTTAGATTTCCAGAAGGCCTTAGACACCGTTCTTCACAAGCTTCTTCTAATCAAACTGTGTGCTTGTGGCGTATCGTCTGAATTGTGCGACTGGATTCGTGAGTTCCTGTCACGTAGGTCACAGTTCGTAGTAATAAACGGAGAGTCATCGAATAAAACAGAAGTGATATATAGCTTTCACCAAGGAAGTGTTATACGCCCTCTGCTGTTCCTGATTCACATAAATGACATAGGAGACAATCTGAGTAGCCCTCTTACATTGTTCGCAGATGATGCTTTCATTTACCATCATGTAAGGTCATCAGATGATCAAAACCAGTTGTAAAATGA